>NW_004524589.1:1196096-1219542 GCF_000260255.1 Octodon degus | reverse complement strand
AGTTTCTTATACATGTTTACACATTATATGGCAAATGTTTAATTGCTTAAAATATGTGAACAACTAACTGAATTCCCTTGACTTCACTGTGCAAGTTCCAATCATTTTATGACAGAAAGCAGTGGCTTATCTTGGTGCAGAAAGTGCCAGATTCTGTATACTGTGAAGACTTCACTGACTTTGATTTTCGTTTCCCTTCAGTTTTTGATATCGCTTCCCAGATCCAGATGCTCTACCTACTTCTGAGTCTGTGCATGGGCTGGACAGTGGTCCGGATGAAGAAGGCCCAGAGCAGGCCTCTCCAGTGGGACTCCAGCCCTGCGTCCACCGGCATCGCGGTGGTCATCGTCATTACCCAGGTGAGAGGGGGCGCGCAGCTTGTCCTCCTGGGAACGTTTAGAAACCCGGCTCTATACATGACATATACCACAGGGGCTGGGGGGATGGCTCGGTAGGATGGGCCCGAGTTCAACTCCTGATATATATATTTATGTGGTTTTTGTTGTTAAGAATGATTGATCATATACTATGTTAATCTTCTGGGTACTGACACTATATTAAATTATAATTTATTTGACTGTGAGCTTCCTGTAAGTTTTTTTTTTTCCTGTAAGTTTTTATAAAGCGCAGTATTTCCCACTTAATTTTATTACAAATGCATTAGATGTGGTTCTGATCTTCAACAGTAACTAAAGCTGATGAGACAGATAAGCAAAGGTCACATATGGAAATAGGGAATTCCATAAAATAAAATTCTATAAAAAAGTGAATTACAGGAAACAGCAGCTTTATAACAGTACTTCTTTTTTCTTTTTTTTTTTTTTTGGTGGAACTGGGGATTGAACTCAGGCCCTTGCACTTGCCATGGAAGCACTTACTCTTCTGAGTTATCTCCCCAACCCCAAAGATTTCTTTTTTAAGGTTTTTGGGGGTACTGGGATTGAACTCAGGACCCTGCGCTTGCCAGGCAAGCACTAATTCTACTGAGCTATCTCCCTGGCCCAGTACTTCTTTTTTATAAAAGTTAAGCTCAAAAATGTAGGTTAAGGAATCAGACACTAGTAATAGTAGTAATAGCGAATTTGGGCCCAAATAGGAAATTGCACATGTGCAGGATGACAAAGGAGTTCACCTGTTAAGAATACAAATAGATGGACTAAAGCACCTGCGTAGGCAGAGCGCAGCAACCAGGTTCAGTCCCCCAGCGTGCTCTGCTGGCCCCACTCCCAGGGCGCGCTTAGGCAGTGATTGAGGCTGGGCGTGGTGGCGTGCACTTATCATCCCAAGCACTCGGAAGGTTGAAGCAGGGGAATCACTGTGAATTTAGTCTATAGAGTGAGCCCCTGTAGACCCTGCACTAAATACATTTAAGGAAAAAAAATGGAGGGCTGGGGAGGTACCTTGGCAGCATAAGTACCTGCCTGGCAAGCACAAGGACCCTGTTTGATCCCCAGTACCACCTGCTGTGCCCATGTGTAATCCAAGTGCTAGGGGTGCTGAGACAGCAGGAACCTAAGTCTGAACTGTGTAGTGAAGGGCCGACCAAATAGCTCAGTGCATTAAGGCTCCTGCAAGTAGGCACAGGGGCTGGGGGTTTGATCCCCTGGCCTTCTGTGCCGGCCCTGCCCCTGGGATGACCTGCAATCCCAGCACTTGGGAGGCTGTAAAGAGGCTGATTAGTGTGAGTCTGATCTAGTAGTGAGACCCTGAACACCCAGTAGAACCTTCCCTAAAGTACAGAAAATAAATAAACAAACTGTGTAGTGAGACTCTATATCAAATTTTAAAAAGCCAAAAAGAATAGTAATTGAGTAAGGTTAAGGTAGAAAAAGAATGAAGAAAGGAAACTGTCTTCTAAGCCCCGTAAAAGCTAAGGCTTAGATGTAATATTGAGCTTCTATCTAAAGTCTTTGGAGGTCATAACAACTCAACTCTGAGAGCTAAGTTGACAAGCAAAGGAAGTCTCAGGCACATTTGATGACGGGAGCATTGCCGTGACTTCATGTTTAGTCTGGGCAGGGGGAACCTGCACCCAGCTTCACTGGCTACAAGTGGGTGAAGCAGCATCGGAGAGCTTGCGGAGCTCTGCTGTTGTGGTAACAATGAGGGAGAAAAGGTCACCTGACACATGAGGGTGTGTCCCAGTGTCCTGGGGGCTTATGGTGAACACTTACAATGTCTTGTCCTTCACCTTTCTTAGCAGCCATAGGAAGGTTGGCATGGAAGAGTGATCTGAAATCAACTATTCCAACTGGACTCGTTAATTTCTGGATTACAAAATGTTTTGAGATACTTAAAAGTTGCCCTGAGATAGGTTAGAAAGCAAAACAGTTTAATTTCTCATGAAGGAATGAAGGAAGGAGGTGGATTTAGACGAAAGCTTACATTTAGTCTCAAAACTTTTCAACAGGATTATGTCCTTAGAGATGTCATATTTGAATCATGACAGAAATAGCATCTTTTTTTGGGTAACTGTCTTGTTTCATAAAAATCCCCTTTCTGTATAGCTTTTGCTTATTAGAGGGAGAAAAGGCTGCCTGTTCTTAAGCCAGCATAGTCTGATAACTTAGTGTCTCACAGGAGTGCTGGTATACTGTTTATATATGTCACGTAATGCTCAAGGGAATGTATATGAGAGTTGAAGGAAGTGCTTTATGTGAATAGTTACCATTTTTTCCCTAAATATGACATTTTTTGCAGAGTATTTTACTCCTTTGGGAACAGTTTGCAGATGCCAGCCACCACAGCCCCCACTCGCACCACAACTTGGCAGGGACCCTGCTCATCATCCTGAGGGTGTGCCTGGCGCTGTCGCTGGGCCTTGGCCTCTACCAGCTCATTGCAGTGGAGAGAAGCACGCTCAAGAGAGAATTCTACCTCACGTTCGCCAAGGTGAGTTGGGGCAGGGCGGGGCTTCCGATGAGCGACCTCACTGTCGTTCTACGGGGTGTCGTGAACGGCCCGTACTGACCAGTGTGAACCTTTTATTATGTGCCAAGCACTTTCTTTCCTTTCTTTTTTTGGTTTTATTGCATATCAGGCTGGCCTGGAGCTGGCCCTGGAGCCCCCCTGGCCTCACCCTCCCGCCGGCTTTCCCACCTCTGCCTCCCTAGCTCCGGGGTTGCAGAGTGCGGCCCCACCAGCTTCGGGCACTGCTGCAGGCCCCACTCGGAGCCTGTTCTCTGCTCTTATTTCATCTTCCGGCCTGTATGATGTACATATTGTTAGTCCTGTTTACAGAGCCCCCATTTCACAGTGTATATATTTTTCTGGTATTCTTTGGTAGGTCAGTTTTGCCTCGACCCTAGTTTCTTTGTTGGTAGGGATTTTCTGTTTTTTTTTTTTTTTCCTATGATACTAGAATACTTTGTAATCCATCACAATATAGTGCGCAGTTTCACAACAATCAGCAGCACACTGCTACCTCAGAGCTGTGTGGTGCTCTCTACCAGCCTTGAGGGGCTCGGGCTCTTCCTCGGCTGAGCGAGGCAGGCTGAGCTCCCAGCCCCTTTCCACGCCTTCATCCTGAGAAGTCCTGTCTACTTTATTGCCCTGTCGTGCCCTCATAGCTGAGAAGTCCAAAGGCAATTTCAGTTCTTATTGTACCCTGTTAGTCCAAGAACAGAATGAGGAGAAGAGGCTGGAACAGCAGCATATAGAAGCCTCCTCCCTTAAAGGCTCCATCTTTCTGTCCTTCACGTTGGCATCTCGCGCCAGCCCTGGGAGCGCACCCTGACCCAGCGTGGCTGGAGGACCAGATCCTCCCTGGCTTCTGGCTCAGAGCTTTGCGGAGCTGCTGCTTTGGCCCCAGGAGACCTCGGGCTCTGGGTGCTGAGTAAGTGAGCAGCGTCATTCTGCTTCTGGAGTGAATGGTGGTTAGGGTACAGGGGATGTGTTTAGGTATTAGATTTTCCTCTTGTTTTACATTTGACTTTTTGAATAGGTCGGACATCCATAAATAAAGAGCACCAAAAAGTATTTCTTACCTTGGTCCCATCCCCTCATTTTACCTCTTCATATGATTCCTAATATAGGAAGATAAACCTATCTTCCTATTTTATTTATTTATTTATTTATTTATTTATGAAACAGGATCTCACTGTCTAGTAGTTCAGGCTGACCTTGAACTCACCATGTAGTCCCTGCTAGCCTTGAACTCATGGTGTGAGCCTCCTGTCTCAGCCTCCCAAGTGCTGATATTACAGGCCTGTGCTTCTAGAGAATATTTAATACATACTCCTCTGTTTGTTCCCTCCATTGTAATGTAAGGAGTAATACACCAAGCCGTTTTCCACATGTGTTTTTCCCCAAGCTTCACTGTACCCCAAGCATCACACTAGCTACTATTTGTTCATTTGTTTCAAATTTAGTTTTAGAAAAGAGTATGTTGCCAGTCTTCAAGGAGAAATAGGAAAAAGCATTTGAAAAGTGTAAACAGTTCCATTTTTACTGGCCTAGTTTCTGCTCATTTCTATACCGTCCCTCAAACAACTACCTCCCTTTAATCAAGGGTTTTGTGTGTTTTTACAGAATTTGTGTGTCTACATGAATATATGGATGTACACTCCTGTCGTCTCTTTCCAGAGCTATGCATTTGTATCAAGTACTAAAGCATAGCAACAGTGAACTTGTTGCTGTGTTTTCTTGCAGGCGTCACTCTCGAGGCCAGTGAGAACCTAAATACACTAGTGATGATTGTATTTGGTGCATTTTTAAAGTAGAGCCATGACTGTACTTCTTGCTCATCTGTTGCAGGGCTGTCTCTTGTGGTTTCTGTGCCATCCGAGTCTAGTGTGCATTTCTGTCATTTTTAGTGACTACCACAGAGATAAGGTAAGGAGCGGTGCCTGTCCCGTGTGATCGCAGCACTTTCCTTCATGCACACGTAGCCTTTGTTGAAAAAGTGTTAAGGTGGGAGGGGTCTGTTTAGCCATTCAGCAGTTTCTCATGTTCTGTAAAATAAAACTGCAACAACCTGTATAACCAGTGGACATCTGAAGTTCAAAGTACAGAAATTTTTATTTACAAGCAAGATGATGGAAACAGCTTTGTTATTAAATTAACGTATTTCATAATGATGTTTTATAAAGTATGGGCGTTCTCTGCAGAGTTGGGGACTCAACTTGGCCTTGTGCGTGCCGGCCAGGTGCCATGCTGCTGAGCTGCGTTTTTTGCCTCTAGTTTAAGATTTTATAACACATCTTGTTAAGAAGAAAATGATGCAGGTTTTTTGCTAGGATAACGGTATTATGAAAATGAAGCGTGGGACTCCCAGGCCTGCAGACGGAAGCGTCACAGCCCGCGCGTGCGGAAGTTGGCTCTGCCTTCCTGGCGGAATGGCTGCGTCGCTGCAGAGCGTGCTTGGCCTGGCGCCCTTCCCAGGCAGACAGTGCCATGCGTGCCAGAGCCCTGCTGTGCGCTGAGGCCGGTATGGACGGAGGGTACCTGAGTGGGAAGGTCGCATCCAGGAACAGAGAAGGGACCCGCGGGGTTCTGAAAGGGCTTCAGAGCGTTCTGACGCTTGGGTAGGGGCGGGCTTTTCTTCTTCCTGCAGTAGCACGGAATCTGACACCTGTCTGGCGTGCACATTCTTAGGAGAGAATGCTTGAGTAAATTACGCTTTTGTGTCTTTCTTTGGTGTCTGTAAACCAGATGTGCGAGGAATTTTATTCTTAGATTTCTGAACATAAGTCATATTTTTCCATAGAAAGCTTTTTCAGGAGCATGTAGTCATGGTAATATAAAGGATGGTGTGCTGTGTATACAAAGCGTGTCTGAGCTCATGACAAATCGAAGCTGGTTGCTGTGTTTTACCGTGCCGTGAAAGCGTTCCTTCTCTGTTCTGTCCAGGTTGTCACGATCGGCGTCATCCTCTGCCAGGCTGTCTCCATGGTTCTGCTCTACAGACTCTTCTTATCCCACAGCCTCTACTGGGAAGTCTCCTCGCTCTCCTCAGTGACCCTGCCCTTGACCGTAGCATCTGTACACAAAAGTCGACCGCACTTCTGATCGTTTTTGTTGAAAGAAAAAGTGAATTGGTTGAAAGAATGCAATAAGGATCCAAAGACAGTGACTCTTTTTTCATACATTTGCTATGAAAAGTTCAGTAGTGAAGTAAAGCAGGCTATTTATATAACTGCATTTAAGCAGTACCAAAACGTAGAAGAGGTAAGATGTGAAGTGTTTTGAACTAAACAATAAACTTTTAAGAAAGAATGTTGTTAAAAGATGATTGAAAGACTGTCCATGTGGAAATAATTATGAAAAAAAATTTGCTTTCCTGATTTTTTTTATTTGCAAGACAGGGTCTTGTGTAGTGGAACACCTGGATACTTGTGTATCCAGGCTGGCCTTGAACTCATCGTGTAGAGCTGGCTAGCTTTGACCTCACAGCAATCGGCAATCCTCCTGCCTCAGCCTCCTGAGTGCTGGGATTATAGGAATGTGCCACCACACCTAAAAAGAATTATATTGTACGTCAGTCAGATATTCACTGCTTACAATGCCTCACACCCACAGTTAACTCGTTTGATAATCTTTTTAAAGTAATCGGTTAAATGATTACTTGCGTATACATATTGAAACTAGTCCAGTTGTGAAACCAGTGCAAAACACTGATTTTTAAAAACTGCTTCCTTTTGATGCTTTCAAAGAATTGTACCTTATACTAGAATTTAAAGGAATAGGAAATAAAATTACTTCCTGGAATGAGTATAAAATATTCCCAAGTAGCTGAATAAGCTCTTATTTGTGAGTGGGATTATTCTCCAGTTTTTTTTTCTTTTATTTTTGGCTCTAGTTCAGGTTTTAGTTTGGCAAAGGAGTTTTGACAAAAAATTTATGAAAAATAAAACATAGGTATATTACACTGGTTGTAAGGACAAAGGACTTTAAAATCTGAGAATTTAGGTGAAGGGACAAGTAGGTTTATGTTTTCAAAGAGGGAACTATATGATATGCTGCTAAAAGTTTTAATCCTGATATAATTCATTTCTCTTCCATTGAATCCCCCATCATAATTAAGCCGTATACACAGATTAAATTAACAGAAGCATTTCACATAAATGTTGGTTTCAGTCATCAACTACCCATGAATTCCTGCCCAAGGATACTTAATCAGGATTAAATTTTCTATGAATAATTGAAAAACAAAATACTCACTGGATTTGTTATAATCCGTGTTGGCACTGGATTCTAAGTAGTTACCATCTTGAATCCTTTGTAATAAAGCCATATTTGTGTGTGTGTGTGTGTGTGTGTGTGTGTGCGCGTGCGTGCGCAATGTCCCTGTATTGAGTATGCTAGTTAAAAAATACCCTCATCAAGTGCCTGATTAAAGATTGCTATATGCTTAGCAATACCTGTTATATAAAATATGTAGTCCCATTAATATTTACTGATTAGAAATTATCCTGTTTCTGTTTATCAAGTTGTTCAAGCATTGTTATTTTTACCTCTGGTTTATTTAAAACATATTTTTTTCCTGCTTACTACATTTTTAAGAAAGAAATAATTCAATGGTCTGGTAATTAGGCCTTTTCATTAGATATTTAAAATAACGTATTGCAGCTTAAAACTACAGTGACTGTCGTGTTTGTCCCCTTGCACGCAGACTTGTTGGAAATGAAGAACATTCTGATTCATTTTAAGAAAAAATGTATGCATCTATGACAGCAAAATGTAGAAGTAGCATTTCAGCCTACTGGTAGGAAGCCATCTAATAGCTCTTAGCTATCATTTATTTAACAAACACTGCAGGATAAGACCAGAAAGTCTGAGGCGTGTCTGAGGTTCGTGACATCTGGTGAGTGGTGGTACTGACCATTTTGTCTCACTGGGTCTGACTTACAATCCCAGTAAATGTATGCTGTGATCAGTTTTGTTGCTTTTATTTATTTTGAGTTGCTTTTATTTAGATTAAAAAGAGTGACGCCTTTTCATAAATATTGTGAACTTGTAACAGTGGGAAAGGAATAAGCTTTATATTATTTTACACAGCAAACATGGCAATTGCAATCAAAAGGTGGGCTGGCCAGGTAGCTCAGCGGACTAAAGAGCCTACTCAAGCAGAGCACAGCGGCCAGGGTTTGATCCCCAGCATGCCATGCCATCCCTGCCTCCGGGGTGCGGGTGCACTGAGATGGTGATTGAGACTAGGTATGGTGTCATGTGCCTATAATCCCAGCACTTGGCAGGCTGAAAACAGGAGGATCAGTATAAGTTTGATCTGTGTAGTGAGACCCTGTAGACCCTGTACTAAGTACATAAAATAAATACACAAAAGATAAGTTTACATTTTTGAAACTTTTAACAGGTTTCTCTGACCTTATTTTTTAAATTTTGAAATTACTAATTATTGATTTTGTTATTGAAGAGCCACTGTGAAATGAAGGAAAACAATCATTAATAAATGTATGAGATGTTGATTTGCAATCAGGAACAAAACTTACAGTGTAAGTATGACACAGTATCTTTTTTTCTTATATTTATATGGAGAGTTATCACTGCAGATTGCAGAAAGATGTGTACAGTGCAAATCCTAATTAAGAAGCAAACTGCTTCTCCCTCTGTCAGATAATGCTCTTTAAAGACATATGTTTTATACTTTTTTTCCCCTTAAGATAAATGGTCTTCTGGGATTCTTCACCTTTTTGGGGAAGCATTTCTTCCCTTAAGCAAATGTAATTTTTTTTTTTTTCCCATGTGTAATGATACCAGTGCCTACTGTGCACCAGCCCCTCAACCGTCATTATGACTGAGCCCTGCAGGGGTGACCAAGCCTGTTTATCTGAGGAGGAGGGGGAGGAGGAGGGAGGAAATATTTCCTCTAAGGTTACCCATAGTTTTTGTACTTTACTCTCTTGATTTAATGAGCATGTACTTGGTGTATGTTTTAGTATTAAGAGCTATCAGTAGTTAATTGTAGCTGTTGATGTCAACATTCAACTTAGAATAGCGCTGAACTCCTGAATGAAGTGAATGTGTTTGACACATTTCAGTGTTTAAACCTGGCTTTCAGCCAGAGAGTTTTGCCTGCAGGGACAGTTAATCCAGGTGGTGAAGAGCATGCTGTAAGGAATTTTTTCATAGTCTCAAGTAAAGTAAGTGAAGTCTGATGAAAATAGAAGACACAAAGTCTAAGGTCAGTGCTGGTGGAACAGGAGTCCGGGTTCCTTTGGCAGGTTGCCCTTAGGAGGCTGCACGTTCTCTCCAAGTACTTTGGTTACCTGTAAAATATTCTCTTACATAGCTTCCGTGTCACATCTTTGAGGGTTTTATTTTTATTTTGAATAGATATGATGGAAACGGTCGGAAACCATATCTGAAGAAGTAATGCTCTTTTATCTTCCAATATGAATTTATGAATCAACTCTAAAATAACGAGATTGATTTTTTAATGGGGTGAAGCTGATGTGGAGGAACTGTGGCTGGGTGTGTGTTGTGGCTCCTGTGTGATGTCACAGCTTGTGCGCCCCTTGGCCTTCCCGGGGCTGCAGCCAGGTCCTCAGGTCATTGTGCAGTCTGTGCTCCAAGAGCGGCAGGAGGCTTGGATTTCATAAGAAGCAGTCCTGTCTGCGGGAGCCATTCCTACGCAGCCACAGCAGTCTGTTGAAAAAAGAGCAGTCAGCCTGGTGAGCGGCGTAGAGGAATGCTTTGTACTAATCTTGCAACTTATTTATAAGTTTAAGATTATTTCAAAATGCAAAGTTTAAAAAATATGTGTAGAAGATGCAACTACTTACAACCCTGAGAAAAGCTCCTTCCGGTTGAGCTTAGGAAAAGGAAGTGCTCCCACGTTGCACAGGCTCTGCGCGGCCTCCTGGGATCTGGTGCCTGACTTTCCGTGGTCTTCCTTTGTGCCACTCTTCCTCCCATCAGATCCTGGCTTGCATGTCCTTTCCTTGTCGAGGAACACCCAGTGTGTGTCGCTGCACTGGCATTAGCATTTCCTCTGGCAGCCCGTTTCCGGATCTTGACATAGTGGCCTGGCCGAGTCCTCCGCCTGTAGCTTCACGGCTCGTATCTGTTCAAGACCTCAGACCTTCTGGTGGTTTAGGGGGGGCCAATTCAAGATGAAAAAAATGTTCCCTAGATGTTCAGGGCAAGGTGGGTCTTAAGAAATGTTTGATAGATTTAGATGGCAGAAGTACAGTAGCAGCCAAGCCTAGATTCTTCCTGTAATTGGAGGTCCCAAGCACAGCACTTGGTCACTGGTTGGCTCCTCTCGGCTAGTGGGACAGTAGCCAGATCCCTAGGAGTACAGCCCTGGCTATCTAACACTTCCTTCAGCTTCTTTTACTCCTGGGTGAGGGGGGTGCCAGCTTCCACAGGACAGTCCCATGGTTCTGCTGAGACAGTTGGCAGAGGCAAGAAATGAGGATGGGTTTCCTTCTCAGATTCATTCAGTCCCCACAGGTTCTACAAATTATGGCCTGCCAGTTTCCCCCATTTTGCATCATGCCAGATACAGAAGCACTTGATCATGATCCCTATAGGTGCTTTCTTTAGATCAAAGGTGTGTGTTGCCTCCTGGGGTTGCTCCTGCTCTGAGGAACTGTCATGGATACACTGTCCTGGTAAATGCTGTTCCCCCATCTGATTAATAACATCCTTTCTTTCTTTGTTGTGCTTAACTGCTCTGCATGTCATGCTTGATGAAAAGGCATCTGTGCCCCACTTTGATCTGAAAGGTTGCAGTAATTTGGCTGTGTCCTCTATTCATGTATTGGAAGCTTGATCCCCAAGCTGCAGCCTTGAGAGTAAGGCCTAGTGGGAGGTGTCTGGCTTATGAGGGCAGTGCCCTCCTGCGTGGACTGATGCCGTCATCCCAGGGATGTTACTTCTCAAGAAAGCAGTTGGTTTTCTTAACAGAGTGTCCTTCATGTTTTCTCTTTTGCATGAGCTTGCTCTCCCTTTACCCTCCTGCAATGCTGTGCAGCGTGAAGGCCCCCTTGCCAGGCCCACTGCTGTACTGTTGGGCTTCCCAGCCTCCAGAACTGTGAGCTAAATAAACTTCACTCACTGCCCAGCGTGTCGTTCTGTTACAGCAGAAAATGGACTGAGGTACTTAGTGATGTGCCCATTAAAGCAAATGTCCCGAGTTTCTTGTTGGCTTACACTCTCTACATGTACAACCCAACTTTAATGTAGGCACGATTCCATAAGTACATGTGCCGTAGATTCGTACTGCAGCCAGGAAAAGCTGAGCTCGGGTAATTTATCTTGTTAAAAAAAATTTTTTTTCAATTGATTGAAGACTGAACCCAGAGTCTCATACATGCTGGGCAAATACTCTACAACTGATATGCATTGGAATCCCTAACTCCTCTGCTTTATGAGTGGCTCTCTGTGGAGGGGAAACATTACTGCCACTTGTTCAGTGTATATAAAACCTTGAGAAATAGCGCACAGTAAAGTGGTTAGAAGTGTGCTTTCCTGGGGGACCTGACACGAACGTCCAAGGTGTTCCGGGTTTAAGGTAAATTGCCTGGCCTAACATCCCAAACCTCACTCAGGAAGAAATAAAGATCTCTCTACCAAAAAACTACTAAAACTATTAAATAAATTTTTATTTAAAAGTCTTTTTGACACACACAGCTTCAGGCCCACATGGTTTCATTAAGGCATTTTACCAAATATTCAATTTTGCAAATCTGTTTCAGGAAAGTTGAAGAGGAGAAAGGTACAAAGGTGGTTCAGCATAGAAAGAACATCTTTTCAGTGTAGTGCTGGAACTGTTAAAGCCACGTGCAAGATAAAAGAACTTCAGCCAATATCTCGCTTTATATAAAAATTAACTTGAGTCATAGATCTAATATAAAACTACTTTCAGAACACAAGATGAAATCTTTATGACTTGAGGTTAGGCAGAATTCTTAGATATGAAAACACAATGCACAAGAAAATAGTTAAATATTTGACTATCAAAAACTGCGAATGTCAAGAGAATGAAAAGAGAAAACTGTAGTCTTGGAGTTCTTAGGTGCGGACACGTGAATCACTTAGCTGAAGTCTAGGAAGTGTATCAAAAATTCGTAAGACCTGACAAGAAAACCCAGTTTAAAAATGGGAGAAAGACACTGCCAAAAAATATTACAGATGGGAAATCAACACATGAAAAGATACTCAGTATATTTTTTTTAACATTTATTGTGTGTGGGGGGCAGCTCAGCCCACCAGGGGGCATGTGGTGCTGGGGGATGGAACCGCGGTCTCTGCTTTGCCAACCTTGTTCCAAGTAGGTGCTTTAGACCACTGAGCCATCTCTCCAGCCCCGATACTCAGTATATTTATAAAAATGCAAATTAAAGTGGAGAGATACTTCACATCTATTAAAATACCTTCTGTGAAATTAACTGAAATTACCAAGTCCTGACAAGAAGGAGGAAGTACTGAAACTGCTTCATTACTGGTGGGATTGTAAAATGGTACAGTCATTCTGGAGAACAGTTTTGCAGTTTCTTATAAAGTCATACAAATTACCACATGCCCCACTAATCCTACATACAGGTATTCACGCTAAAAAATGAAAACCTAATGTTCACACAAAAACCTACACACAGTGTTGATACGTGAAACCTATGAAACAACCCAGATGCCCTGAACTGATGAAGTATAACATACCCAGACATAGGAATACTATTAAGTAATGAAAAAGTACTGATTTATACAACTTGGGTGTTTAAAATGCCTATGCTGAGTGAAAGTCAGTTTACAGTTGACTGTAAATTACAGTCAATTTTCTCATACTGTTTAACTTCGGTATGCTATAGTTTGCATGCAAATGGTCCCCCAGATCCTCACCTGCTCAGAGATGGGGCTTTGGGGAATTGACTGCCTCACGGGGCCATAGTGAGCCTTAGGTAATTCCATTGATGAGTTTGCATATGACTTGCTGTTAGGAGATGGGATTTGGTGGGAAGAGTTCGGTCACTAAGACTGACCCCTCAGGATTTGCCTCCTGCCTGCCCCTCCTGCGCCCCCCCCCCCCGCTTCTTGGCCGGGTGCCATGCCATGAGCCACTTCTCTGCCAGGCCTCGTTGCCGTGCCACCTACCTGGGAGCCAGCAACTGGGGACTGAAACCTCTACAGATGGAGCCAAAAGGAACCTTTCCTCCTTTTAACAAGGACAGGAAAAGTGACCATGTGCTTGCCTGGCAAGCGCAAGGGCCTGAGTTCAATCCCCAGCTCCACAAAAAAAAAAAAAAAAAAAAAAAGTGACCATGACAGACGACAGGTCACAGACAAAACTAAAGTGGCAGGAAAGGTCAGTGGTTCCTAGGGAGTGCAGGTGTGTAGTTACAGTGGCCGGGGGATAACACCAACAAGCTTTTGAGGGCGAGGAAACTATTTTACGGGGGTTTTTTGTTTTTTTTTTAGTATTTGGTACAGGGTCTCACTATGCAGCTCAGACTCATAGGGATCCTTCTGTTTTCAGCCTCCCCCACACTGGGATTACAGGCATGGGCCAACACACCTGGTCTCCACGGCTGGCTCAGTTCACTTGTGCTGGGGGTGACACAGCATGTGGTGTCTGGCATCAAACCGGGCCCTGCACGTGCCTGAGCAGGTGTTTAGTCCGCTGAGTTATCTTGCCGGCCCTCAGTTTACTGATTTAGTCATATTGATCTGTACATGCTTTAAAATTAAAAGAATTATGCACCCCCAGAAAAGTAAATTTTGCTATACTATAATCTTTGTGTGTGTGTGTGTGTGTGTGTGTGTGTGTGTGTGTGTGTAACTGGGGATTGAACTCAGGCCCTTGTGCTTGCCAGGGAAGCGCTTATTCCACTGAGCCATCTCTCTGGCCCCTGTATATAATCTTAAAATAATTTTTAAAAATGGATGTTGGAGGCCAGTGAGATAGCTCAGCGGACCAAGCACCTGCTTAAGTGGGTGCAGAGAGTGGGGTTCAATCCGTGCACCACATGCCACACTGGCCCCCTCCCCAGGCATACTGAAAGAGCTGCAGAGTCCCCGTGTGGTGGCACACGCCCGTAATCCCAGCACTGGGAATGCTGAAAACGGGAGGATCACTACGACTCCAAGCTGCATAGTGAGACTCTGTACCAAATACATTAAATACATTAAAAAAAAAAAAATGTTGCATGCTATCTAGTGCCTTTCAACATACACAGATATGATATCCTTTTGTTGTTAGAGTAAGATCCTAAGTGGAATTAAATAGATTTCTCAGTGTTGAATGTATATCTAATGAAATTTTGTACATTTTACCATCTCCAACTAAAGATTTTTTAAAAAGTGGGTTATTTAATAAGGTATGAACTTTAACAATATTTAAAATTTACTTATGTGAATATTCAGATTTCATCATTCCTCGAGAAGTTCTATGAAGACTTTGGTTGTTTGTTCAGAAAGGTATACTTAAAATCAGTTGTAGGGCCGGCCAGATAGCTCAGCAGACAAAAGCACCTGCTTAGGCAGAGCACAGGGACTGGGGTTCGATCCCCAGCACCACATGTTGTGCTGGCCCCGCCTCCAGGGATAGACTAAGACAGCGATTGAGACTGGGCCTGGTATTGCCTCTGTAATCCCAGAGTTTGGGAGGTGGAAAACCGGAGGATCAGTACAAGTCCAGTCTGTGTGTGGAGACTGTGGAGACTCTGAACTAAAATACATTTAAAAAATCAATTGTATTATTTTGGTATATTGCTTTATACTCGCATTTCAGATTTATTGCCACTCGTTGCTTTAGTAAATAGTGAGATGCTGCAGTCTTTCATAGGAAATATTACAATGCGCTGCAGGAGTATGGACTTTGTGTTAGGATAGATGTGATTTCAACCCCGACTCATCAGTTCTCAATTGACTTTCCTTTATCTGCACTCCAGGGAAGAGCAGGATTCCTTTAACATGGAGGAGTCTTACAGGAAGAGTTGAACAGTGGCCAGATCCGGAGATGGATTCTGGTATTGCTTGCACTCGGGATTGTTGCGGCTTGTGGATGGTGCTTGTGCCTGTGAGTGTAGTGTTTCTTATTTGTACACCTGAAGGGTGTATGTAGTTTTTAGTGAACTTGGGGTTATTCCTAATGTACCATTCATGGAGATAACATGTAAATGCTCCTAGGTGAAATGTTGGTTTTAAGTAATCACACATACGTGGTCAGAACAGAAAGTAGGTGTGACTGGAATATGTTCAAGACTCTAATTCGCACACAACTGCATTCCATTTTACTCCCACACAAAATGAGCATTTACATCTTGCCTTGCCTGGAAGCCTTATAGATCTTCCTGAAGATTAGTTCAGACTTACCCAAAGTCAGTGTAAGTAAAAAGTTTTTGTATGTTGTTTGGTTTTTAGGGGTTGGCAGTAAAAGTGGATTTTTTGAAAGTGAAAAGTATATTCTTCCTGGATGCACTGCAAATTACTAGCAACATGTTCCTCTTAAATTAGTAAGCTGTACTGTTCTCTATTTCATTTTGTAAAGATGGAAGCCATACTTGCTAATTGTTAAAAAAATATCCTTTTAAATCCTTTTATATTCTACCTTTGAAGGTAACTCAAAGCTCATCTTGGTGCTCATGAGGTCAACCTGAAAATTCGAAAAGGAAAACATTCTCATGTAAGGTGGTCAGATTTTAAGCACGATGCAGAACTTCCAGATTATGACTCCAGCCGACACTTTAAGGACTTAGGTCTTTCACCTTTGTGAATATAAATCTCCTTCCAGAGAGCAACATTTCATGGCTTGCTCTTCAGATTCTAAGAGCCCACTTCTCAGATCTGGCCGCTCTTACTCTGTCCAGGGAGATGCTTTCCTGAGTTGAAACCAATCTCTTCTCCTAGCTGGGTGTTCCCCCCATGGGCTCTATTTTAAGTCACAATGCAATACTTCTTGCTCTTTGTCTTCTTGTCTCATACCTTGATTCTTTATCATAATGTTGTTTTGCTGTTTCTAGTTCTCGATAAAACACCACTGTCGACTCAAATTTATGCTGAGTTTCAGCAGCTGTGACATGTCTAAACTGCATTATCTCCAAAGTGTTGGCTCTACTGAAAAGCAGAAAGGAGCCAGATGACTAAAGCAAAACATTTCCAAAGGTTCCCATGGATACATCCTGAGACCAGGAAGTACATACCAGGTTGAGTTGCCTCCCTCAACGGGAATGGCTTCTTCCACACTCCTGCCTCATCCCTGCACATGCTGTAATCCATGCTGGGGGAGCGCTGGAGCGTCTAATGATTGAGATCACATCACTGAAGGTGTACATTTCTGCCTATAAAACCCATCCCTAAATGGGTTATTTGTTTGAAGTGATTTATCACAATCTTTAAAGATAAAATATGAATACTGTACAAGGGGTGTGGAAAGCAGCGATGAAATGGTATGTATGTTTTATGTAGAGGAGTTATCAGAACATAATGAGTATGCATTCTAATCAGAGAACTCACTAGAGCAGACTGAAAAGACTTCCTTTTATTGCAAGTCAAACCTGTGTATAGCTGGACTTGGGCAGTAATGAAATAGTGCTGCATTCCTTTGCATCTGATTTTGTGAGATCTTTATGTGTCAGTGTGACCGTCCTCCCATGTACTCACGTTTTAGTTTTAATATATTTGAGCTTGATTTTTTTTTCAATGAGAGAAAGCCTTGGGGCACGAGTATAAAGATAGCGCCTGTGTTAGGAGCGGCAGGGGTAGGGGAGGAGTCAGGGAAGGAGGAATTGATTCCGAAGTGAAGAGCAGCTTATTTGTCATTTAAAAGGGAAACGATTTTTGTCACCATACACAGTGACTTTTTCCCTGGGTGATTTGCCTACATGGGCCT
Source organism: Octodon degus (assembly GCF_000260255.1). Taxonomy (NCBI): domain Eukaryota; kingdom Metazoa; phylum Chordata; class Mammalia; order Rodentia; family Octodontidae; genus Octodon; species Octodon degus. The sequence goes on along the minus strand of NW_004524589.1, from coordinate 1,202,750 downwards.
TTAAAATCTCTTCCTAGGGGCCGGGAAGATGGTTCAGTGGAATAAGCACTTCCTTGGCAAGCACAAGGGCCCGAGTTCAATCCCCAGTTCTGCCAAAAAAGAAAAAGAAAAAAGAAAATTGAATTATAAAATCTCTTCATCTTTTCCTTTATATTTTTCTGTGAGTGTTGCCTGTAATCCATATTGGAAATACTTGTGCTACTTTGTGATTTGCTATTCAGGTATTTTTGTGTGTACATATTTAACATTCAGAAATTTGAAGTTTTCTTCTAGTCAAATCTACAAGTATTTTCCTTTAGTATTTCTGCCTTTGGTGTTCTTCAAATGACCCCTACATTTGCATTCACTAATTCCATGGTTTCAATTAGTTTTTAATTTTTTTAATTTATTTTTTATTTTATTTTATTTTATTTTTTTGCAGAACTAGGGATTGAACTCAGCCCCTTGCGCTTGCCAGGGAAGCACTTACTCCACTGAGCCATCTCCCCGGCCCCTAGTTTTTTTTTTTTTATTAACAATTCATTCTTTATAATCTACTTCAAATTTATTTGGATGTGAAATAGTTCTCATATAGATTTATACGGTAGAATCATGTAAGAAAAAAATTGTTCCAGATTTCCATTCTAAACTAATTCTTTGAGAATCTCTGAGGATGAGCTCTGACATCATGTGTGTGTGTGTGACACACACACACACACACACACACAATTTTAGATTTCTGTAGGATATTCGTCATGCACAGAGTCCAGAAATACAGATGTTCCGAACTATTGTACAGAGACGCTTTTGAAGAGTATTTACAGACATGAAAACAGTCATAATAAAATGAGCATTAGTGAGAAAATATTGGCATAGACTATATATGCCAACAGTCTCTAATTTCAGGTTTAATACTGTTTGAAAGACAGAAAAGATACATTCAAATTTACATTTTTCTTATTTTTTTTTCTACATTTTCCAAATTCTTTACAAAAAAACCACCTGCTATTCTCTATAATGAGAAATAGTTGCAAAAGAATGTTCATTTCTTTTAAAAAGATTAATTTCTAGTCGGTATAAAAAAACACATTGGAGAATCCTGTTTCAACTGTATTGACATCATTAGGTTAAGTTTCTGGTTCCCTAAGGTGGCTTATCTGATGAGAACATGTGCTTGCACGGAGAGGTTTTGCTGTTTTTCTACTTACATTTTTATAAAATAGAAGCATTTGTTTCTTTTTATTTATTTAATATTTTATGTACTTATTTTGTAGAGTATCATTACATAGCTTGAATTCATAGTGAGTCTCCTGTCTCAGCCGCCCCAGCACTGGGATGACAGGCATGCGCCACCATGCCTAGTTTTGGTGGCTGGCTCCACATGGGGCCAGCATGGCATGCGGTACCAGGGATCAAACCCTGGTCCTTGGACTTGCTAAGCAGATGCCTCAGCCACTGAGCTATCTTCCCAGCCCTGCATTTGTTTATGTTAAAATGTCTATGCATTTATGCAGCACATTGACTTTAATTATAATTGATTTTAAGTTTACTGGATTTTGTTCTTTTTACTATTAACTTATCTTGAGAATGTAATAGTTTTGAGAAGGCTGATAAATAGAATATGTTCCAGCATTTTACATATTTAGCTGATAAGGAAAGTATGGCTTTATGTTAGTGTCTTCTTACCCTCCCCGCTTTGCACAGGGCAATAAATTTAATAATGAGCTCTTACATTCTTGTGGGACCTTGAAGGACATAGAGACAGAAAATTTACAACAGCATTTAACCTATTCTCCTTTTAATGATCGATAGCTTTTTAAAAATGCTAGTGGGAGTTAATTAAACCCAGGGACTTTCATACTGATCTACATCCCCAGACCTTTTATTTGTGTCTTCTATTTTGAGACAGGGTCTCCTTAACTCACTGAATTGCCCAGACTGGGCTGAAAATTACTGTCCTTCTGTCTTGCCTCAGAGTGCTGAGATTACATGAATGTGCCACTATGTCTAGCTAACTGACAGGATTTTCTTTAAAAGTCCAGTATTCAAGGGCCTGAGTTCAATCCCCGGTTCCACCAAAAATAAAAATAAAAAAATAAAAGTCCAGCATTAAGGGTGCAAAGTTTAGTGTATTTAATTTGATCTAAACTTTCACCTGTAATTTAAGTAAGGAAATAATACTACTCTGCCTTCCATTTTATGATAAAAATGCTTCCTAAACAGATTGGCCACTAAATGCTCCCCAGTTTCAGGGATTTTTTTTTGATTTGAAAAATATAAACAACTTATAATCAGTGCGACACAGTCATTATTGTCTTTAGCTGAAAACTCACAAAGATAAGGCAGCGCTCTTGCCGAATATGTCCTGGATTTGAAACCTTCATAACCAGATTGTTCTATACCACACAAATCTGAAACAATAACAGTGATAAAAGGTCACCTGACATAATTGTTGCGACTCCGCCCAAGCAATGAAGTGATAAAGATATGGCGGGAGACCCACCTGCAGAATGGTTTGAGCTGTGTCTTCCTACCAAGCCAGGTGACAGATGACCTGTTCCGCACTCTTTCTCTCTGCAGTGCCAAGTGCCGTTTCTTACCGTGGGTGAGACTCCTTCCACACAAGTTCTCTCACTGGTTCGGTAACTAGAGCGCAGCCTGCTGGGTAAGGGAAATTGAAACATTTTATCTTAAATTTGTGACTACTTAGAGCAGACTAGCAATTATCTTAGCCAAATCTGAACTCTAAAATGGTGTTTGTAGGGATTTTCTAAAAGCAATTCCTGCTACTGGAAGACATTTAAAGCCTCCAGGGACAAATAAGTCGCTGTTGTCCGCAAGGTCACAGAGAAGTTGTTCCAAATCACAATCCCAGCAGCTGAGTTCCCGTGAAATGTGGCCTTTCTACTTTTTCATGCTTGGACGGGGCGGGGGCATGATGAAAGTTATGCCTATTAAGTACACTGGGTTTAACTGCATGGTATTGTGGGATGTTTGTTTAATAAGCATTTACTTCACCTGTTTGTGGGGAAAAATGTAAACTAACACTTAGCAGTAACAACTTTCTCACCACTTACAGAAGTCAAGGCAGTGACCAGAGTGTGTTATTTAATGCAGTCATTTCAATGACCTTAAAGGGGACTGAGTTCAGATAGATGAAGCAAATAGCCCAGTGCTACATGGTGATGTCAGAGTTAGAGTGTGTTAGATGCCAGGGCTTATTTGTTTACTATCTTCTCTTGACTGAAACGAACTTCAGGCAAAGTGTTTTGTGCCACGTACAAGACATCCTTGAGTGTCTTATAAAGAGGACACAATGGAAGATACTTGAGCACAGACTGGGGAGTTAGCTCGGAGGCCAAGGTGCCTGCCTGGCAAGCATAAGGACCTGAGTTCGATCCCCAGTACTGCATGCCGTGCCGGTCCTGGAACCCCAGGCACATCCTGCCAGCCATCAAAACCAGGCTTGGTGTTACCTTTTTTTTTTAAAGGTACTTGGACAGATTTGTCTAGAACATTCAGGGACCTTCTGGGAGACCAGCAGGAGGGGAGATGTGCACTAGAATGAAGCTGGGATGCTCTCCTGCTCAACCTGTGGGGATGGAAAGAGGGCAGTCAGACTTCCTTGGCTGCTGGAGGGCTCATTTTATTGGTCGTATAGCGTCTTCCCCAGCAACTGGATTATCACTCACTTTTATTAAATAGTATATTTCCTTAAGGTATGATAAGGAAAAGAAGCATGCTTCATGTTTCATTGCTGTTTTTTTAACTTATATATTCATCTTATTTTTAGCAAATTCATTTTTAATCTCATATAAAGATACAAGAGAGATTTTTATAAAATATATATCTCTTATATAAAAATATAAAAACCCCTTAATTTCATCAAAAGTTGTTGGCCTGGACCTGGAAAGTAGGTGTGTAGTGAGTAAGAGCTCTCTCAGCATGGTATTTTCTCAAAAAATTATTTTAAGATTTTAAAATTGAAGTCAAACGTTTTATCTACATTTACACTGCATGATTTTATGCATATCTGGCAACATAGGATAGAGACGGATAATCTGTTTAAGCAAACTTGCAAGACCACCAGGACTGAGAGAGAGAGAGAGAGAGAGAGAGAGAGAGAGAGAGAGAGAGAGAGAATGGATTACTGTTTTGTTTGCCAGAAAAGCCATTGCTTATTTAATAAAATTGAATTTTTTTCAAAGATTATTTTCATTACATTAAACAGTGTATAATTTAAAAAATAAAGCCAAACTAATCTTGGGGGAAAAAAAAGAAGGAAGTGGGCTCATGTGACTTCATTTTAAGACTTACTACAGATTTTTAGTAATCATGGTACGGTTTTAGGGTAAAGAAAACAGATCAGCAGAGCAGAAGACAGAGGCCAGGAGCTGGCCCCACTTCCCATCCACCACCCAGAAGCGCCTAGACAGTAAAGTGGGGGAGGTCTTGGCAGCAGACCATGCCGGAGTGAGTGGGCAGATGCCTGGAAAATGAGGCGCCTTAGCGCCTTTCTCGCACCACCGCCCCCCGCTCCCAAACTGGAAGGAGTAATAGACCTAAAACATAAAAACTCAAACTGCGAAACTTCGTGGAAAACATTTTGTGACCTTTGCAAAGGAAGAAAAACGAAGACACAGAAAACGTTAAGGATTAGTGAAGGTTGGTAAAATAGATTTCATCAAAATATTTCATTCAAAAGACACAAGAAAATGAATGACAAGCCATAGATGTAGAAAATATTCACATTACATATATCCATCAAAAAATTTACCCAGAATTGATAACAACTAAATTTACAAAGTGCAAAAATTTTGAGCTCACACTTGGCCAGAAAAAGATACATACATGACCAATAATATGTACATTGAATATTATTATCAATATTCTCACTGAACATGAGAAATGTTCAGTATCGCTAATTATCAGGAAAGCAAATCAAGACCAAATACTACTTTCCACCCCCTAAAATGGCTGAAATTACTAAGAATGATAGTTTCTAAGTGGTAAATGTATATATATATTGCAACTCAAATACATTGCTGTTGAGAATGTAAAGTGATAAAACCAATTTGGGAAATTTAATGGCATCTTTTTACAGAGTTAAACATCCATTCCTCCTAGGATGTAGGAACTCTACTTTGAAGGGTTTTTTTGTTGTTGTTCGTTTTAAATAGAAAAAGACCAATTGGGGCTGGTGAGATAGCTCAGCAAACTAAATTGCCTGCCAAGGCAAGGTTAGGCAAGCTCAGGGACTGGGGTTTGATCTCCGGCACCACCTGCCATACCAGCCCCGCTTCCAGGGCAGGCTGAGCCAGCCAGAGTCTGGGTGTAGTGGCGCACGCCTGTAATCCCGGTGCCGGGGAGGCTGAAAGCCAGAGGATCACTATGAGTCCGTGCTGCGTAGTCAGACCCTGTACCAAACATATGTAAAAAAAAGAAAAGAAAGAGAAAGACCAATTGATCAACAAAATCACTTGTCTTGGGTCAGTGTACATAGCCTCTTTATAGTCACGACAGTTGTCTTAGTTATTTTCTCTCATCGCCGAGGCAATATACATGACCCCTAAAGTTAAAGAAGGGAAGGGTTCTGTAGCTCACGGGGTGCAGAGGGTTCAGTCTCCAGTCAGCTGGCTCCAAGGCGGGTGGTGTGGCCGAGGGCATCGCACAGGAGAAGCAATTCATGGCAGCCAGAGGCAGCAAAGCCCTGCAGTCGCAAGCAGCAAGTGACATGCAGCCGCAGGCTGCCCTATTTCCGTCCCTTGCATTCCAAGAGGCTACCTGCCCTGAGGCGGGCAGCACACACGCCCAGGGACAGCCATCCAATTTTCCATTCCCAGAACTATGCCAAGCCAACCTGGACTAATTTAAGAATTATGCACCCTTTAAAAAATAATTCTACTGGTTCATGGTAGGTAGCTTAGTCACACACCCTTGATCCCAGCACTGCACATGAAATCCCAGCATCACACATGCTAGATCCAGCCACCTCTAAAAAATCATTGTGCTTTTACGAAAATTCACCAGATTGTATGCTTGATATCTGATTGTTTCATTCTGTGAATTTTATCTATGAACGTTTCTAAAGTGACCATTGTAATTGCAGCTATAGAGGCGGCTAACAAGCAAGGTTGTTTCAAACAAGGGCATAAATACTGAGACACAAGGTACAGAAACAAAATTCACATTTACTCTGTAAGACAAAAAGGAGCCAGACATGCAGGATCTTTAAAAATAAGTCTAGCTGTTTAAACTGCTACTGGAGGCTCAGCTCCCACTGAAAGGTTTTTTTTTTTTTTTTAATTGTATTTTAGGACAGGGTCTACAGGGTCTCATTACACAGATCAGACTCATAGTGATCCTCCTGTTTTCAGCCTCCCAAGAGCTGGAATTACAGGCATGGACACCACACCCAGTCTCAACTGCTACCTGTGGGGGTGGACCAGCACAGCACTGGAGAGCAAACCTCAACCACTGCACTCGGCCTAAGCAGGAGATTTAGTCCGCTGAGCTATCCGGCCGACCCTTCCCATTGAAATCTTTTTTTTTTTTTTTAACTTTTATTCATTTTCTTGAGAAAAAAAAGATAACTACCAATGAAACAGTTTCAAAACAGGTTAGTAGGACAGTTACAATAATTAATACATTATATACTGTTGTCTTCATAGTAGT
>NW_004524589.1:1193309-1195606 GCF_000260255.1 Octodon degus | reverse complement strand
TGTAGGTACTTGACTTCAGCAAAATAATCCAATATAGTCCAATAGCCCATGATAGTAGTGAGCTATCAGTGGAACTGGCAATTGTTAGAAATTGTTGACTTGAGCCTTTTACAGCTCAGCATATTAATATGGCATTGCTTTTTATATCTCGTGGTTATACTTTTCTACTGGATGGTTAAGACCAAGTTAAAGCAAGACCTATATAACTAAAAATGTAACTTTTGTATTTGACAAGGTCGTCAAATACCCTCAGGATTTACCCTGAAACCATGTACAGCACCTTGTAGATCTCATGTGGATAAGTCATGGCCATTGCTTGACCAATTTGCTCTCTGTGAAAGCCTGAGAGAATGTTTTCTCTCCAGGTGACTCTCCTTAGGCACACTGTACATCATTAATCACTTTCCTCTGTGGCCCAATAATCTCCTTGGACAGAAAATTTAGGATACCACTGAGTTACAGGATGCCACAGCACAGGTTCTCTTATGTCCTAAGTCCTCACTGACCTTGAAGGGCTAAGGCCAAAATATTGGCTATCTTTGTAGCCCCTGTTTTTCTCAAATTTTTGGTCTGCAAACTTTAGTTGTTAAACCTCCAGAAGAGAAGCTTAATAGTATTATTACCCTGTAACAGAGCCAGTTGAGCTTAATGTCACTACCTATCTGAATATCAAACATCTTCGACATAACATGGAACTGCTATTTTCCAACAACCATTGATATTCTAAAATTTAAATCCCTATCGAATGTGAAAACAATTACACATTTTTACACAGAAATTTAGAAATCAAACCATATACAGCATTGTAGCAGGACAATCCTATAACATTTTTTTCTTGTCCCTTGTTTTCTTTTATTAACTTTTTTTTTTTTACAAACATTTACTTTAAAGAGAGTATAGCAATAATTGATATGATATTAGAAGAATTACACATTTAGAAGACAAAAATGACAGGTATTTCAATCATGGTTTTATTTTATTTTATTCTCTCTTTTTTTTTCTATTTTAAGGAAGGGTCTACAAAGTGTCCAGGATCTCACTTACTAGATCAGGCTTGCAGTGATCCACCTGTTTACAGCCTCCCAAGATCTGATATTACAGCCATGCATCACCATGCCCAGGCTCTGTTGCCTTCTCAACGTGCCCCAGGGGCGGGGAAAGCACAGCAAGCCTGGGGATCAAACTCTTAGCTCCTGCTTCTGCCTACACAGGTGCTTGAATCTTCTGAGCTACTTGGCTGTCGCTATGAGTATATCTTCAAGTTGCATCCACTTACATATGAAGGTTTCAAGTTTATTTTTCTTTATAGCTGAGTAATACTCCATTGTATAAAAATACCACATCTTTTTTCATCCTCAAGTGATGGACATCTTGGTTGTTTCCAAGATTTGGTTATCACAAATTGTGCTGCTATAAACATGGGTGCACATATATCACTAAGAGATGATGTTTTTCAGTTCTTTTTGGAAAATTCCCAGAAGCTGGATTGAATGGGATTTCTAGTCCTAGTTTTTTAAGGAGTCTCCACACTGATTTCCATAATGGTTGCACCAGTCTACATTCCCCCCAGTAGTGGAGAAGGGCTCCTTTTTCCCCACAGACTCTCCAGCATTTGTTCTAGGTTGATTTCTTTATGATAGCCATTCTTTCTGGGGTGAGATGGTATCTCAGTGTTGTTTTAATTTGCATTTCCCAAATGGCTAGTGGTGTGGCGCATTTTTTCATGTATTTATTTGCTTCTAGTATTTCTTCCTCTGAGAAGTGTGTGTTCATTTCCGATGCATATTTGTGGATTAGGTCTTTAAATTTTGGAATCCTAATGTTTTTTAGTTCTTCATAAATTCTAGAGAGCAGACCTTTGTCTGAGTACTTTAGTTAAGATTTTTTCCCATTTTGTGGATTGTCTTTTCACTCTGTTGGTAATTTCTTTTGACGTGCAAAACCTTCTCAATAAGAGGAGGTCCCAATTGTTAATTCTTTCAAATATCTCCCGTGAAGTTTGATTTTTGTTCATGAACTGTTTGTCTACTCCATGTTTTCAAGATTCCCTTCTACTTTCTCTTCCAGGAGATTTAGTGCTTCTGTTTTATTGTTTAGATCTTTAATCCATTTTGACTTTAGTGCATGGTGATAGACGTGGGTCCAGTTTTAGTTTTCAGCATGTAGAGAGCCAGTTTTTCCAGCACCATTTGTTAAAGAGGCTATCTTTATTCCAGTGAGTATGTTTGGCCCCTTTGTCAAAGATAAGGTGGCAGAGTGTATTCACAGGGGCTTCAGTGTCTTCTAATCTATTCCAT
>NW_004524589.1:1187427-1190672 GCF_000260255.1 Octodon degus | reverse complement strand
GGCTCCACGAATAGCCCAGAAAGGTTGAAGCAGTTGCCAGCTGAGTGTGGGCACCACTAGAGGCCTCTTCCAGCACTCTCACCACATCAAACAGGATGGTGGATGGCTTCATTAGCAGCCTGTTTGAATAGAGTGCTCACACTTCAAGATAAAAATGTTCTGAAGAGTTTGTTTTAGGTCTACTAATGAATATTTTATCCCAGCTGGAGGCAGCACCCAGGGGAATACCGTGCAAACAGCCCTTCCCACACCCGCTGCCCTTTGTGTTTAAGTGGCGTGTGCCTCTGAAGAGGACGGGACCCCACATTCCACAGCACGGACTCTTGCTCCTGTTTGGCTCTCTTTGCCGCGTGAAACAGCGGACTGTCGCGTGCAGGCTGAGTAGAGGACATACGGGCGGCGCTGAATCCTATTAGTGTTCGTTTGCTGAACATCTGACTTTAAGATTTCAAACCTCTCTCTGCTGAAGGCTTTTATTAGGCTGAAACTTTTCATGGAATATAAAATTAAAAGGTTTACAAATAAGTGTCTTTTGCTGTGTTATATGATGATTTTAATTTATGAGTTTTGGGTTTGTTTGTTTTTTTTTTTAATCTTTGAAGTGTATCAGCCCTTACATGTTCACAGGATCTGGAGGATCGGGCCCTTCATTTGCATTTTTGTGTTTTCTTTAGCTCAAAATAGATTTGATTAAAAAACAAAATTTGGCACAAGATTAATCCATAGTAGGATTTTATTGCCTCTGTTATTTTTATTTTAATAAAAAATAGTTATGCTTTGAGGTGTGATTAGCTCGTGAGGATGCAGCTACTTTTCAGATTCCTCTCATTTGGGTTTCCTTTGTTTGCACCCCTGGATTCCACATTTGTGCAGTGGGAGGCTGGAAGTACACTGTCTCGTTTGCTTTCTTCACATTGACCAAGAAATAAATATTAGGCCTGTTTTCTTTCGCAAGATGATGACAAGTGAGTCCGTGTAGTTCAAGAGTGAGATGTTATATACTATAAAACAGGCTTACCTTGAAGCACAACCAGTAGATGCTAGGATCATAAGAAATTAATATTAGTGATTGAAATGTTAGGATGGAGTTGCGCACCGTGTCACAAGTGCATGTCACAGGGCCCAGTTCTTGCTCTCTTGGACCCTGGGTGATGTGAGCCAGCGCACTCCCTGCATTGCGCAATCCTCTTAGAGCAGGACTTTTAGCCTCGTAATCTAGTTTGATTAGGAGAGGTGAGATCAACGTGGTCGTTCTCTCAGTTTTCCCTAAATGATCAGCTTAATTTTCTCTGGGATATGATTTTTGATTTTGAATTGTTTATTTCATTTCCTGTATATAACATTATGGCCACAGTTTAATACTTCTTGAGCACGACCTGAGAAATAAACAAGACTCAAGACTGGAAAAGAAATTTGTTTCTTGGATTTATTATCTAACATAGGCATATAGTTCAAAAGTTGTTAAAAACGTGTTTCAGATATGTAGAATTTATTAGCCAAAGAAGCTGTGTCACGTGAAGCCTTATACACCCATTAGGTGTGTCGATGGAAAATATACAGAAATGTCTAGCTCTCTGTGTACTCTTCCTTTATTTTTTCTCTACTTTGTACGATGCATATAAGAACTAGGCATATGTATATTTCACATATACATATTTCACACATACGTGTTTTAAAACATCAGGAGTAGGTTACTGAGAGTTAAACCACATTTTCTATGAAGGTTTTTCAGATGAAGAACAGTATATCAAACAAAACACACACACACACACACACACACACGGTTTATCTTAATGGAAAGAACATGCGTTGACCTTTTATAGTTAGCAGATTACTCTAGCTCTATCAATTACTAGTGTAACTTTGGGTAGGTTGTTTAGCTTACTAAATCTTTTTTAAAAGGAGAAGTAAGAGGAGTCACTTTAGGAAGCTACCCTTCCAGCATGATCAGAGACTTGCATTTAATCCTCGTGTACCACTAACATGATAATAGGAATTATCTTACTGAAAAGGAACTGAAAATTTGGCCCTTTTCTCTTTATGATAAAGCTGTGGTAAACCCTCACCAGGCTGTTATATAAGGCTATTCTTAAGATTCTAGACTCCATGATCACTGATCTGATTTAGTGTCACATGTTTTGAATGAACAAAGCAGATGGAGTTGGTGAAAAATATCAAGTCAGTTTTGCATTTCAGACCCTAAACTAGAAAATATTAACATTACTTAGCACTAACATTACTTATCACTAATGTTACTATAAGAGAAATGGAATATATTAAAAATGTTTTGAGGGGCCGGGGAGATGGCTCAGTAGAATAAGTGCTTCTCTGGCAAGCACAAGGGCCTGAGTTCAATCCCCGGTTCTGCCAAAAAAAAAAATGTTTTGAGCGAGCTATAAAATTTCAATTTAAAATATTCTTTAGGAAAAGAGTATCTTTAAGATCTTTGAGGTTACTTGAAACTAAGAACAACTAAAACATTATTGCTCGTTAAATGAAACTATTAGAAAAAATGATCAGATATTAAAGGTAAGGTTTTTCAATCCAATATTAAAAGCTCTGAGAATCATTATTCTCATCTGAGGGAAGAGACATGAATGTAATGCGTGAGGTTAAGTAAGACCCCATAGCTCTGATTTTAAGTTAGAAGGACTTCTGTGAGCTCTTAGCAAGCTCTTCTTCAGTGTGCATGCATTTCTAGTGCTGACTGCAGGCACCAAGAAATGATGATGTGTCAAGTAGCTCTGGGTGTCTGTAGCCCACAGAATGCTGCCCAAAAACCATTTTTCAGTAAAGAAACTAGATAGAGTTCCTTCAAGAAATTGCTGATTCCAGGTTTGGGGCAGGAAATTTTTTTCCTTATTATTATTTTTTTAATTAATTTTCTTGAGAAAAACATTGCAATGTGACAGCTTCAAAACCGGTTGGTAAAAGCTACAACTCTTGTTGCATAGGTCTTGCTTTATCTTGCTCTTAACCACCCAGCAGAAAAGTATAAAAATAAAATATAAGAAGTAAAGCCATGCTGTCATGTTGAGCTGTAGGGGACTCAGGTCAACAATTTCTGACATTGCCAGTCAAGCGGAAGACCCAATTACTATTATGGACTACTGGACTCTTTTAGAATATTTTGCTGAGTTAACACACCTATAATATTCAAATGACAGAACTAAACAAAAAAAGGGGATACAGATGAATGTCCATTTTGTATCTGTAGGCTGGGGAGAGAGCTCAGTGGTATAAGA
>NW_004524589.1:1175086-1187327 GCF_000260255.1 Octodon degus | reverse complement strand
CTTCAGGTCTGTTTTGTTGCCAGTACCATGCTGATTTTATCACAGTAGCCTTGTAGTATAATTTCAAGTCAGGAATTGTAATGCCTCCTGCCTTGTCTTTCTTGCTCAGGGTTGCCTTTGCTATTCTAGGTGTTTTCTCGTTCCAAATAAATTATAGGAATGATTTTAGGAGTGGTGATAGAGGACATCCTTGTCTTTCACCTGATCTGAAAGGAAAAGATTTCAGTTTTTCCCCAATTAGAATTATATTAGCCATTGGATTGTCCTAGATGGCTTTTATCAGATTGAGATAGAGGCCATCTATTCCAATTTTCTGTAGGACTTTGAACATGAATGAGTGTTGGACTTTGTCAAAAGCCTTTTCTGCATCAATTGAAATGTCATGTGATTTTTCAATTTGGCTCTATTGACATAGTGTATTACATTTATAGAGTTGCGTATATTGAGCCATCCTTGTATCCCTGGGATGAAACTACCTGGTCATGGTGTGTAATCTTGTTAATGATTTTCTGTATTCTATTTTCTAGGATTTTATTGAGGATTTTGCATATGTGTTCTTGAGGGAGATTGGGCTACAGTTGTCTTTTTTAGTTGCATCTTTCTCTAGTTTTGGTATCAGTATGATACTTGCCTCCAAAAATGATTTTAGGAGAACTGTTTCCTTTTCAGTTTCATTGAGGAGGTTGAGGAATATTGGGATTATATTTTCTGTAAATTTCTTATAGCATTGAGCTGTGAATCCATGAGGACCTGGACTTCTCTTTGTCAATAGGGTTTTTTTTATTATTATATTTTGAATTTAATTGGCTGTTATTGGGTTATTGAGGGTTCTTATATGTTCTTGATTCAGTTTTGGTAATTTGTTCATTTCTAGGGATCTGTCCATTTCTTCTCTGTCTTCAATTCTGTGAGAGTAAAGATTCCCAAAATAGCTGTTGATGATCTGAATTTCCACAGGATCGTATTTCATTCCTTATTGCTTGAATTTGAGTTTTTTCTTTCTTTTTTATGAGGTTAGCTAGGGGCTTATCAATTTTATTTAATCTTTCAAAGAACCAGCTTTTTGATTCATTAATTCTTTGTATTGTTTTCTTTGTCTCAACAGCATTAATTTCTGCTCTAATCTTCATAATTTTCTCCCTTCTTTGGGCTTTGGGTTTGTTTAACTCTTCTTTTTCTAGACAATTGAGGTGCAGCATTAGGGTATTTATTTGTTCCCGTTCTGTTTTGCTAATGTGTGAGTTCACAGCTATAAATTTCTGACTAAGAACTGCTTTCATTGCATCCTGTAAATTCTGATAAGTTGTGCTTGAATTTTCATTCAATTTTGGATATTGTTTAATTTCATCTGTGACCCATTGGCTGCTGAGGAGCGTGTGGTTTAATTTCCATGTATTTATGGGATTTTTGTGGTTTCTTTTGTCATTTATTTCCAGTTTCATTGCACTGTGGTTAGATAATATGCATGGGATAATTTCTGTTTTCGTGCAGATACTTAAGCTTGACCTATGGGACTAATATGTGGTCTATTTTAGAAAATGACCCATGTACAGCTGAGAAAAATGTGTATTCAGATGTGGTTGGGTGGAACACTATATATCCACTAAGTCCATTTGTTCCAAATTCTGGTTCAGTTCTGCTATTTTTTTGCTAATTTTTTGTCTGCTTGACCTATGTTTTTGAGAGAAGGGGGTGTTAAGTTCTGTTAAGATTGTGGTATTGGATATTAGAGTTTTCATGTCCATTAATATTTGTCTTATATAGTTTGTGTTCCTATGTTTGGTGCATACATATTCAGTGTGTTATCTCTTCTTCTTGAATTTTTCCCCTAATCAGTATGTAGTAGCCTTCTTTATTTCATTTGATCATTCTTGGTTTGAAGTTGAGACTGTTTGTCAACAGGATTGCTAACCCTGCTTTTTTCTGAGGTGCTGGGGCATGTAGTATTGTTTTCCACCCTTTGACTTTCAGCCTAAGAATTTCTTGATGAGTTAAATGTGTTTCTTGTATACAGCATATCGTTGGATTTTGCTTCCTGATCCACTGTTCCAGTCTATTTCTTTTAATTGGTGAATTGAGTCCATTTGCATTGATGGTTGTAATTGAGATGTATTTAGTTATGATTAATGTTGTTTACCGGAGCTGGGGACACTGAGAATGGGGTTAAGGAGTCAGTTCAGGGAGGACCGGGCCCAGTACACATCCTTTTTCTATGGAAGACAGACAAGGAGGTGTTCACTCATTTTAAAATGTTCTTAGTAGAAACTCCTGACTCTTGATCATTAGGACTCAAGTTCAGCCTTGGTTTCTCTGGCTCAAGTTCCCTCCCCTGTGTGCCTGTTCACATTCCTGCCCTGCCATACCATATTGAGTTTCTAGTTTTTCTTCTTCTCTATATCCCAGGAGCTCCTTCAGGGCAGGAACAGAATTTCATGAACAGTATGTTTTCAAACTTTAACAGTAGGCTTGACACATAATAGGCATTCAATTAATACACTACTTATTGGTTGATGACCCCTTTGGGAGTTTGTTGGCAAGATCATTGTTATCTTAATGGCCATATTCACTATGGAGATAAACATTCATTAAAAAAAATTAGAAATCTCTTTTTTGATGTTTTAGTATAAAACAAATACATGGAAAAATTAGAAGAACTTCATGGAGGAAAGTTAGCAAATGAACTCAGAATATTATAGACTGTTATGGCATGAGTCAAAAATGTCCCCCACAATGCTCACAGATGGGGTTTTTGGAAGAAGCTTGAGTCATAAAGGTGGACATCATCATTGGACTAATCTGATAGGCTCAGAGCTGATTGGACTGGGAGGAGGTAGGGCCACATAGCAGGAGCAAGATAACAGGGGTGTAATCTGGAAGGATAAGCTAGGTCCTTGGTTCTTTCTCGTTTTCCATCCCCTGAGCTCTGAGATGACCATCTTCCCATCAGGACTTTTCTGTTAATAAACTTGCTGCGTTTTTCCAGATTTTCTCTTAGGCTTAAATATGATATAAATATCACACTGATTATGTTAGATTATATAAATTAGATTATATTTCATTACATATAAGATATATTAACTTTGGCACTAGTGAAAAATACGTGAATATGATTTCATTGTGTGAACGTATTACAACTCACTTAACAAATTCCTGGACATTTTGATTAGACATTTAGATTCCACCAAGTTCTCATTATTATTAATACTAAATTATTTCTTAAAGATTTACAAAGGCTGGGGCTGGTGAGATGACTCAGTGGTCTAAAGCACCTACTTAGAACAAGCTAAGCCAAGCAAAGCACAAGGAATGTGGTTCAATCTCCCAGCACCACATGCCAGCCAGCCCCGCCCCCTGGTGGGCTGAGCTGGCCACACACACTAAATTAATTAATTAATTAATTAATTTTAAAGGCAAGCAGATTGTTGTTATCAAAGGATAATGTAGAATGGGGCTGGGGAGATGGCTCAGTGGAATAAGCACTTCCTGGCAAGCATAAGGGCCTGAGTTCAATCCTCGGTTCTGAAAAAAAAAAAAAAAAAAGGATAATGTAGAATATACAGAAATGTAACTTTGTTAAAAGTTATATCAGACTGAGGTAGCCCTGGTTTATAGGTTCTCAATGGATTCACATGTCAGCAAAAAGAGAAAAGGCAGGTCTCCAAAGCAAGGGGTATTTCCTTCTGAGCATGAAAAGGGCCACCTATTAAAATTGTTTTTAAGGTTTGTGTTGAGCTTCTTGCCAGAGTTCTGCTGGGCTCAGCTACCTGTCCTCAACCTGAAGACCACCAGGGAGACATGACTACCACAGTGACCTGCAGGAGCCTTGGGGATCATGCCAATCCACTATTGAGAGAGCCTTGCACAACTTCAGCCTGTACTCATCATCACTGGATCCTTCTTGCATTGTGGCTTGCTTTCCTCTCCTTAATGAGGTAAAAATCACATTGAACCCCACAGATCATGAGCTTTGGTGCACCTACCCTGCTCCCTCATTCTCCTGAAAGCCTTGCTGACATGCACCTCACCCATCTACCATTACTGCAAAAAGTGACAAAGGGGAGGAACAAAAGGCAATCTCAGAACTCTAGCTCACTCAAAACAAGTCCAGAAAATAAAGTCATAGAAGAAGTTGGAAGTCACATATGAAATTTCTGAATTGATAGCAGCTGAAGAAAAGAAAAAACTCCATCAAGCTATGGAGGAAATCAGATAAGAAATACTCTCTCAGGTAAAAAAGGAAATGACAACAATTATGAAAGAATTGCTTGATACATCTAAGGAAAACAAAGATTAAAAAAATAGGAGTGAATAGAAAAATGATGGAAACATTGATTGAACAATACAATGAAGAATTGTAGTACATGAAATGATTCAAACAGATACCCAGGACATTAAGAATTCCATTGAAAGCTGGCAAAACCACTTGAATGCAACAGAAGATAAAATTTCAGAACTTGAAGATAGCTAGTGAACATGAAAGGAAACATCTCTTAAAAAATAACAAGAAACCACAAAATAACAATGCAACAGCTGCAAGATCATACAAAGAAAAATATAAGGCTAATAGTTATAAATAAAACAGCTGGAGATAACACAATAGACATAAAAAGAATGACTGAAGAAGTTGTAGCAGAAAATTTCCCAAGCATGAGAAGATAATCTGATATACAGTAACTGGAGCATATAGAACTCAAGCTAGCCATAATCAAAACAAATCACCCAGACACATAATAATCAAGATCCCAGAAATTGAGCCAAAGAACAGAATAGTAAAAGCTGTTAGAAGAAACAGACCACCTGTAATAAAAAGTCCATCAGAATCATGGCAGATTTCTCAACACAGACAATCAGATCAAGAAAAGCTTGGAGTGAGATATTTGAAGTCCTGAAAGAAAAAACTTACAACTCAGACTGACATATCCTTCAAAACTCTCAGATTTAGAGGAGAGATTAGATACTTCCATGAAAAATAACAACTGAGGAAATTTATAACAAACCAACCTTACAAAGACTACTGATAAATATTTTAGAAAGAAACAAAGATAACCACAACTTCAATAACAACAGAAGAGAACTACTAGGCAGAACAAGTAATTAAAGCAAAGGGGAAAGTAGGGATCCTACATTAGGAAAACAACCTGACAAAGATAACCCAATACATATTAGTTATAACTATTTACATAAATGGCCTCAATTCACCAGTTAAAAGAAGAAAACTAGCAAAGTGGATAAAGAATCAGAATCCAATGATAGGCTTCATACAAGGAACACATTTAACTCAAAAAGAAATTAATAGATGGGATGTCAAATGATGTAAAATGATTTTCCATGTGGCAGGAACCTGGCAAAAGCAGGGGTAGATATTCTGGTTGCTGGCAATGTCAACTTCAAACCAAATGTGATTAAAAGAGACAAGGTCACTACATATTTGTTAGGGGAAAACTGCAAGAGGAAGAGATAACAGTTATATATATATATATGCACCCAATGTAGGAGCACACAACTATATAAGACATATTAATGAACATGAAAAATTTAATAAGCAATAATATAATAATATTGGAGGACTTTAACAGCCATTGACACAAAGAGATAGATCAACCATGCAAAAAATGAGCAAAGAAAGAACAGAATTCAACAGAACTTGTGAAGAAATTAACTTAGTAGACCTTTACAGAATGTTCCACCCAGCAGCATCAGAGCACACATTTTTTTCTCAGCTGCACATAAGATGTTCTCCAAAATAGATAATGTGTTAGCACATAGAACATGCTTAAGTAAATGCAAAGGAAGTAAAATTATGCATATTATCTGACCATGTTGGAAATTATTGACAGAAGAAATAGCACAAACTTTATAAACACATGGAAACTAATGCTCTCCTGAACAATCAACAGGTCATGGATGAAATTAAAGGATAAATTAAACAATATTTAAAATCTAGCAAAAATGCAGATGCAACTTACTGGAACCTGTGGGATGCAATGAAAGCTGTCTTAAGAGGTAAATTTATAGTGATACATTCTCACATCAGGAAAACAGAATGAGCCCAAATAAACAACTTTATCCTTTACCTCAAACTCCTAGAAAAAGAAGAGCAAGTCAAGTCCAAAGCCCAAAGAAGGCAGGAAATTATAAAGATCAGAGCAGAAATAAATGTAATGGAGATGAAGAAAACAATACAAAGAATGAGTCAAAAAGTTGTTTCCTTGAGAGAATAAATAAAATTGATAAAACTATAGCCAGCCTCATTAAAAAATGAAAGAAAAAATTCAAACTAGTGCAGTGAGGAATGAAAAGGGTGAAGTCACTACATACCCTATAGACATTAAGAAGATTATCAATACTTATTTCCAAAATCCTTACTCTCACAGAATGGAAAATACAGAAGAAATGGACAGATTCCTAGATACATATGAACTACCAAAGCCAAGTCAATATATAAAAATTCTGAATAACCCAATATAAATGAAATTAAAATGTGAAAACAAAGAAAAGCCCAGGTCCTGATGGATTCACAGCTGAATTCTATGAGAAATTTAGGGAAGACCTAATGCCAACTCTTCTCAAAGTCTTCAATTAAATTGAAAGGGAAGCAGTTCTCCCAAACTCATGCAGGGAGGCAAATACTACTCTGATACTAAAACCAGGGAAGGATCCAACCAAAAAAGAGAACTACAGGCCAATCTCACTAGTGAACATAGGTCCAAAAATCCACAATAAAATACTAACATACAGAATGAAGCAACTATCAATAAGATTATATATCACAACCAAGTAGGATTCATCCCAGGAATGCAGGATGGTTTAATATTTGCAAAACCATAAATGTAATACACCACATTGATAGAGCCACAAACAAAAATCTCACAATAGATGCAGAAAAAGCTTTTAACAAAGTCTAACAGTCATTCATGATAAAAACACTACAGAAAATTGGAATAGATGGTCTTTACCTCAACCTGATAAAAGCCATCTACAGCAAGCCAACAGTCAGCATTATACTTAATGGACAAAAATTGAAATCCTTCACTTTAAAATCAGGAACAAGACAAAGATGCCCACTGTCATCACTTCTGTTAGATATAGTTCTGGCAACATTAGCCAGAACAATTAGTCAAGAGTAAGAAATAAAAGGAATAATGATTGGAAAGGAAGAAGTAAAATTATTGTTATTTGCACATGACATGATACTGAGCATAGAAGACCCCAAAAATTCCACTAAGTGACTTGTAGATTTAATAGCCACATTCAGTAGTGTGGCAGGACACAAAGTCAACGCTCAAAAATCAGCAGCATTTCTATACAGAAACAACACACTGAGAGAGAAATTATGGAAAGCACACCTTTCATAATAACACCCTAAAAAATGAAAATATTTAGTAATCAATCTCATAAAGGAAATAAAAGGGTTTTTTCTGTATTTTTAGGGAAGGGTCTACAGGGTGTTCAGGGGCTCACTACTAGATCGGACTCATAGTGATCTGCCTGTTTGCTGCCTCCCAAGAGCTGGGATTACAGGTGCATGCCACCATGTCCAATCTCAGTTACCTTCTCAGTGCGTCCTATAGACATTAAGAAGGGCAGGGGCAGGGCTGGCACCGTAGGTCTGGGGGCTGAACCCCTGTTCCCTGTGCCTGCTTGCAGGCACTTTAATTCACTGAGCTATTTGGCCAGCTCCTAGAAAGTAGAAGATTTATACAGTGGAAATTATAATACTCTGAAGAAAGAGTTTGAAGAGGATTTCAGAAAATGGAAAGCTATTCCTTGCTCCTGGATAGGAAGAACCAACATTGTGAAAATGGCCATACTCCCAAAATTGTTATATGTATTCAATGCAATCCTGATTATGATACCATTATTATACCACACAGCTATAGAGAAAACAATCCTAAAATTCATCTGGAACCAGAAGAGATAGAGAATAGCCAAAGCAATCCTAGGTAACAAAGGAACGACTGGAAGCTTTACAACTCCTGACTTGGAATTATACTACAAAGTTACTATGATAAAAATCAGCATGGTGCTGACAAAAAAACAGACCTGGGGATCAATGGAACAGATTAGAAGACGTGGACACAGCTACAAGCACACTTACCCACCTTATCTTTGATTAAGGGGGCAAATATGTTCACTGGAAGTAAGATAGTATCTTTAATAAACAGTGCTGGAAAAACTGGCTTTCCACATGCCAAAGGCTTATAATACATGCATACCTATGGTCATGTGCAAAACTACAGTCAAAATGAATCAAAGATTGGAATACTAAAACTGAAACACTAAATCTTCTGGAAGAGAAGGCAGATAGAAGCCTTGATGATATAGGTTTAGGTAAAGAGTTCATGAACAAAAATCAAACTGCACAGGAAATACTTCAAAGAGTCAACAATTGGGATGTCTTATTTTTGAGAAGTTCCTGCTCATCAAAAGAAATCACCAATGAAGTAAAAAGAAAATCCCAAGAAGTGGGAAACAATTATAGCAAACTGTCCATCAGACAAAGCACTCCTATCTACAACATAAGAATTTTTTTAAAAAATCAGGCCTCTAAAATTCAAAGAATCAAGGGCTGGCAAGATAGCTCAGTGAACCAAGCACCTGCTTAGGCAAATGCAGAGACCGTGGTTCAATCCCCAGCACCACATGCTGCACCAGCCCTGCCCCTGGGCATGCTGAGCTGGCCATTGAGACTGGGCGAGGTGGTGCAGGGCTGTAATCCCAGTGCTGGGGAGGCTGAAAGCAGGAGGATCACTATGAATCTGAGCTCTGTAGTGGGACCCTGCACCAAACACATAAAACAAGAAAAAAAATCAAAAAATGGGCATCTGAGAGGAATATATAGTTCACAAATGAATAGATACAAATGGCAAATAAATACATGAAAAAATGTTCAGCATCATTGGTTGTTCAACAGATGCAAATTAAAACAATGCTTAGAAACCTCTATGCCAGAAAAAATGGCTATCATCAAGAAGTCAACCAATAATGAATGTTGGCAAGGCTGTGGAGAAAAAAGAACCCTTCTCCACTGTTGTTGGGAAAGCAGGCTGGTACCACCATTATGGAGATCAGTATAGAGACTCCTAAAAATAGCCAAGATTGTAGGTCCTGTTCAAGCCAGTTGTGTCCCTCCAGGTATTTTTCCAAAAGAACTGAAAAAATCATACCATAGCATTATATGTGCACTCATGTTTATAGCAGCACAATTTGACATAACTAAATCTTGGAACCAACAGAAATTCCCATTAACTGAGGAATAGATAAAAAAGATAAGGTATTTGTACATAATAGAGTATTATTCAGCTGTAAAAAGGATACATTAAAGTCTTTTGTAGATAAGTGGATGCAGCTAGGGAGTATATTGGTAAGTGAAACAAATCAGACCCACATGTACAAAGATCATATTGCTAGTGTGAGAACCTGAGAGTAATTAAAATCTGAAAGATACAACAGATACTATGAAAGGGAGAGACATTGTTCAATGGGAAGGAAAATCTGGAATGAGGAAAAGGACAAAAGAAAGAAGGGAAAAAGATATATTTAGGTTTATATGCAGAATAGTTTGGATAATTGTATTATTGATTTCTGCTGGTCTTTTGAAAAGAGAAGTTAATGCTTAATTTTTTTTTCTTTTTACTCTTTTTCTCTTTTGGATTTCTTAAAACTTTTGTTATTGTTTTTTATTTCTTTAAACAGATATTATACATTTATATCTGATAATCTGAACAATTTAAGACAAGATTATGTAATACAGCTTCCATTGTTGAATTCCTATTACTTTGTTTAATGAAATCTTATATCAGATCTAATGCTTTTTTTTTAATCACTATTTTGTATTCTTTTTTTAAAAAAAAAAAGTTTGTGCTAAGCTAGAGATCCAATCCCTGGCAGACAAGCATCACTCTGCTAAGCCACATCCCCATCCCAGTTTTACACCCTTAGCCATTTCTGGATCTCTTTGTCCACACTAATTTTTCTCTTTCCAGTGCATTTAATTATTCACAGCATAAATTTAATAACAATTGTGCTTTTAGGCTTTATTTTGATTTCCTTTTTGCTTGTAGTGTTTCTTCATGATTTTGACCTCCCCTTGGCCCCTTTTTTTGAGATAGGTTCTCACTATCTCAAAAGTACCAGGCTGGCCTTGAAGCCACGGTGGTCCTCCTGCCTCCAGCTCTAGAGCACTAGGGACTACAGGCATGTATCATATGCCTGGCACTCACTGTGTCTTTTAAACTTACGTAGATAGCACGTTGTACAATGGAAAGTGTATGTGAACATTTCATAAGTAACATTTCAGTATGTTTTGTTTATTTGTTTTGAGACAGGTTCTCACTGTGTAATTCAGCCTGGCCCTTAGTTCACTATGTATCATAGGCTTTCTCGAAATTGAAGTGATCTTCCTGCCTTAGCCTTCTGAATGCTGGGCTTACAGGCATGTGCCACCATGTCTGTCTTAGAGTATGGTAAGTGAATTTCTGCTGTCTTCTTCCATAGGTCAAGTTTTACTTACTGCCTGAGATGTGTGAAGCAGTGTTAGAGGCAGGAATTTGGACTGAGAGAGGAGACAGGTCTCCGTCCTCAGCTCTTAGTGATAAAGGAGGGCCATGGGACACTTCTCATGTAATGACATTAACCGAGTAAGCATCAAAACAGTTCTTCATGCCATCTAGTGAGAAGGTAGCTACAGGCTTACCATGGGCAGGAAGGGATATATGGGGCAGATGAATGGTGAGATAAAGGTACCAGGATCCTGAGGAATGAGTGAAGACCTATTTTCGGGGGGGTCCATGGATAAAGGGTATTCCATACAGAAAAAAACAGCCCGTGCAATACACAGAGATCTGGAAGAGCATGTAGGGAAAAATAAGTTATTTATCAAGAGGTAGGCATCAGAGTGCCAGAAGGTGACGGTAACAAGGAGAGCAGTGGCCGGATCACGAAACACTTTGAGTATAAGACCGAGGAATGACGTTTTATCTTGAAGCACCCCGGGAGGGTAACATGACCAGATTCTGCCTATCACAGATAGTACATCATGCATTGAAACAGAAAATACATGAAGGGGACCAATTTTATTGGGATTAAATATTGAGTATAATTCCTGAAATGCTGAGTTTGAAATACCTGTGAGCCACCTGCATGCAGAACAGTGATTTGGTGACTTCCTCTGTAGTATGCACCTATGGCCTTTGGCACATATTCTGTGGTAGCACAAACACTCCAAACTCACGTTCTTAATAACTTTACTCACTTCAATGAACAAGCGTAATAATTGCATGAATGACAAGAACATCTTCACATTTCTTTGCATCATGGCAATATTAATGTAAAATTTTCCATTTCGTGTTTTAATCTCACCTATACTTTTGTGTATATGCATGTATACATCCATCCTGAATATAAAATTCTTTTCCATTTTGCATTCATTTCTAAGTGGTGTGAGAGATTCCTGTGAAATGCATAGACACAAATTATTTTTAATGTACTTTATCAGTGTATGCATTTCCTTTTCCAGTGTGCATCTCATCTTTATTTTTTATTTTAAAGAGAATGAAACATAAAACTTAAAAACAATACAGAATTTCAAAACAAGATGATAGTGAAGGGCCGGAGAGATGGCTCAGTGAAATAAGCGCTTCCCTGGCAAGTGCAAAGGTCTGAGTTCAATTCCTGGTTCCACCAAAAAAAAAAAGAAAAGAAATAATTTCTAAAAGGGCTGGGGAGATAGCTCAGTAGAATAAGTGCTTGCCTGACAAGCTCAAGGTCCTGAGTTCAACCCTCAGTACTGCAAAAAAAAAAAAAGAAAAAAGAAAAAAAAGATGATAGTGAATTAACGATTGTTATAGGGCCTATCTTTATCTTCAAATGTCTTACTGCTTTCTGGATTCTCTGGCTTCAGGACAAAGCTAAAACACATCCTCTCTGGTGCTTTGAATTCTAAAACGTAGCATCCTCCTAATTCCATGTTAGTATTTTCTTCTATGGAATGTGACCTTGCACCATAAAGGGTAACTTACATGATACCTGATATTATATAATTGATATCCATGAATCTTATCATAGTTTTCTTTTTTCCATAATTTTATTGAGAAACAAATAGCAGTGAGGCAGTTTCAAATCAAATTGGTAGGACAGTTTCAATAATTAACACATTGCATACTCTCTTCCTAGTGGTTATTTGCTGTACAAGATGCAGACATGATATCCTATTTACAAACACTATTAGAACAAATCCCTC
>NW_004524589.1:1156299-1168416 GCF_000260255.1 Octodon degus | reverse complement strand
AGAAAGAAAGAAAGAAAGAAAGAAAGAAAGAAAGAAAGAAACTAGAGCTCTTGTCAAACCCCGAAGAAAGGAAATAATCAAACATTACTAGATTCCTAGCTAGTCGATTCAGAAGCCAGGTAGGAAAGATTCCCAAGACCAAAGACAGAACAACTTGGAGTGTAAATAATTGTAATTGTAATGGATCAAAAGGTATCAAACGTGGTTAAACACATTTGCTCATACAATACAAAAAAGTTGGTCACTATTGATAGAAAATTAATATTGATCTTTGAAAATTGATAAAAAGAAAAGATCAAATATTTAATTGCCTTCCATGTATAATTGCAGTAGCAAATGAAGGGATGTTTCTCTTAATGAAAATATCCCAGCTAATTATGAAGAAGAAATAGGACACTCCAAATAATTCAGGGACCCAGCGTCCAGCACCAGACAAAGAAGGAGTATGGCTCCAAATGGTAGGAACATTTGCCCACAAAGTGAGTTTGGTAAAGAATACAACCTGAATTTGATCAAGTTTCTAGATCCACCCATTGACTAGAAAACCAGAATGCACAAAAATAGGACATAGTCAACAAAAAGTTAGATGAGAGCAAGGAGACAAGGGAAAAGAACCTAGCTTCTTCAACAAAAAAGTTGCAAAAGAAATCAAACAGATGGAGAAAGATTATAGAACAATAAATCAAAATACCAAGAGACCTTAAATAGATATATCAACCAGAAAAAAAAGATGACCTTGTTTAAACCTTGCACTTAAAAATATATAAAAACAAATTTTGGCCTAAAAGAGACAGTTGGAAATCTGAATTCTTGATATTGTACAATGTTGTTGAGTTATTGTTCCAGGTAAGTATAATAAAAGTATTGTCTTTTTCTTGAGAGTCATTTTTGAGGTATCAAAATATTAGCAAGTGAATATTCTTAGGAATATCATTATGTTAATCACGTCAGTATCACTATGAATTTCACTATGCAATGTTGACAATAATGTATATTTGCTTCAATTTATATGGGATTGAGGGTCACAGACACATATGTAAGGAAAGATCATCCAGGAGTCAGTGTTCATGGCAGTAATGAATACATGAAGGTGCACTGTATAATTGTGTCCACTCTTGTGTATTCAAGTTTATCATATTTTTTAAAAATATTAAATTGCTGACAAAGTGAAAAGTTTTTTTCTTTCCAACAAATTAATTCACAAACCTTTTCAGGAAACACAAAGAAATAAGACTTCTATATTTTGCCTTCTCTCTTTTATCTTTATTGACTACTACCTGACTGAAAGCTCTTAAAACTTTTCATGTAATCCTTTATATACAAACTACTGCTACCCAGTATATTGTTTCATTTGTGATTTTGAATGTTGCATATATGGTGTCACACTGGATATGACTTTTTCAGTCCTGGTCTTATGATTCATCCTATTGTTGCATACATCTGTAATACTTTCATTTTTATTATTATTATTATTTTTTTATTATTATTATTATTTTGTAGTGGTGGTACTGAGGATTGAACTCAGGCTTGATCACTGAACTACATCTCCATACTTTAAATTTTTTTTGTTTTTGTTTTTAATATCAAAACAGAGTCTTGCTAAATTGCTTGGTCTGGGCATTCATGTGTGATCCTCCTGCCTCAGGCTCCCAGAATGCTGGAATTGTAAGCAACACCATCATGCTTTCTCATACAGTATTTCATTGTGTGAATCTACCAGCCCTTACTTTACCAGCTCCAGTCAAGGGATACTGGACTTTCTTGCGTGTGTGTGAAAGTAGTGTTCTAAGACATACACTGAGAGGTGGAAATGTGGGTTATATACAGCACGCACGTTCGACTTCATAGCACGGGCCCTGATTCCTTTTGATAGTGGTTCTTTCTAATGATACTCCAACCAGCACTTTGAAAAGATTCCTTTTGCTTTTTAATTATTCATCATGTTTTTCCATGAAAAACACGAGTAGCCCTAACATGGCAAAGACACTTCCGATAGGGCTACTTTCACAAGGTGTCCTTTAATTTATATTGAAGAGCCTTTCCTCGACAAACTCACATCTGCTCACACTTGTGAGACTCATTTGCTCATCCTTCATTGCTGTTTATGTGTCTCAGCACTATTACGTTTTCAGGTGTTTATTTGTTCCTTCTGTTCTAGATTAAAACTATGGAGAGTGGAGACATCAAGCGCAATGTTTTCACCACCCAGTGTCTGCTCTTTGCCTCAGTTTTCCTCTGGGAATCACCTCCTAAGCCTGTAGTTTCAAGTTAATTGCTGTTACTCTTCCCTGAGGTGCACATGGCCCAGCCCTGGCCACACCCAGGTACAGGACACAGAGACAGGTCCTCTAGGATGTCCCTCAGGTCAGCCCAAGGAGACATGCTGTCTCAAATTTTTGGAAATTTCAGGGGAACTGAAAAATTGTTTTGTTTTCATTTTTCCCTCTGGGCTCCTGACCTAAGCGGATATATGCTTAGAGGCCCCAAAGGTCATGGCTGACTCCATGAATTACCTTGGCTGAAAGTGACTCCAGCACATAAGGAAATTCAGCCAAATGTGAGCAGGAGGTTGATTTCTGGATCTAGGTGTAACAGAAGACAGGTTAATTTCCCTGGCTTTTCCGGTACAGAAGTTAAATAGTAACTCCTATCCCCTTCCCAGTCCTAACTTACTCAGGAAACATTTATTATCCACACATGCTAGGGCTAACAGTATAGTGATGAAAACACCCCATGAATGTTTACTTCATTTTTTTTATGTGAATGAAAAATACTAGGAATTTTAAATTCTTAATAGTAGGAAATCACAGGTAGAGCTTGTTCAACGTTTTCAGAATATATTAAAACTATTCTATTCTGGTACTTAGTACTTTTACAGAATAGAAGAGATGGTTCTTATTTTTAAAATCTATTTATTTTTATTTTAATATATATATATATATATATATATATATATATATTTCTTGGTACAAGGTATCACCACACAGCTTTGACTCATAGTGATCCTTCTGTCTCAGCCTCCTCAGGGCTGGGAGTACAGGTGTGTGCCACCACACCCAGTTTTGGTGGCCTGCACAGCAGCACAACACGTGGTACTGGGGATCGAACCCAGGTCCTTGAGCTTGCTAAGCAGGCAGTTAGACCGCTTATCTATCTCTCCTGTCCCAAGATAGTTCTTACTTTGGAATGGTGTCTTATATAATTTAATAAAAAAAGGTAACACAATTGCAGGAGGGGAAACTTTGAAGCTCCTAAGACTGACAACACACACAACTGCAATATGTAGTGCAGAGAGAGAGAGAGAGAGAGAGAGAGAGAGAGAGAGAGAGAGAACAAGAGTGAGAGAGACAGAGTAAGAGCACTGTGCATGTGTGCTAAGCAGATTCTGGGCTGTGTAGATGTGCACACTTAGACGAAAGCATAATTGAGAACTGCTGGAGTAGACCTTACAGAATCTTGCAAGATCTGAATCGTATACAGTTGGGAGTATCTTCCCCAACACATGCAAAATCACATGCAAGGACTCAGAAATAGCGCCTGAAAGCCAGGGCCCAGAAGCGTGATTCATGAGACTCATGGTGCATCTGCCATTGCAGGAGAGCAAGTGTATGTGCAAAAACCTGAGCTGGGCTTGAACAAAGAGCATACAGGTCCAATTAGCTATGGTGAGACAGGAAGGTCTAGCGTGCTGAGGAAGGCTGGAACTCAGTGGTTGGTCAAGAACACCAGTCCATGTAGGGGACCTAAAAACTGGAAATTCTCTCATGATGAGGTAGTTGGGAACTAGAGCAGATTTCTGGGAAAAGTTGTATTGGTTATGTAAGTACTTCTTGCCACTAGGTTTCAGATAGAAAAGGGCTAGGGTTAGGGTTAGAGAAGAAAAGATAATAGACAGACAGATAAATTTACTTGGGATCCTAGAGAAAGTTCTAGCAAGAAATGATTTTTTGAACCCGAATGGAGACTGCAGAAATTGAAATGCAGAAAATGAACCAAGTCTAAATAATATAAAAGTAAATAATTGGTACCTGGTAAAAACTGAACTTAAAAGCCTGCAAGCTTTCAAGAGCAAAGAGGTTGGGGGCAAATTCATTTTTTATGGTTTTTTTTTTTTTTCAGCACTGTAAGCCTTTCCTGGGTCAGGTTTTCAAGCTTCAGGATTATTATTATTATTATTATTATTATTATTATTATTATTATTTTGGTAGATGCTCACTTAGTAAAAACCTACTGTTCCTCTTCTCCCCCATTCTGGTGGCATAAGAAATCCCAGTACAGTGCCTGTCTGAGCCATGAAGGGCGCAAAACTCTACAGCTCCTTGATTTCTTTGGGGATCAGTGCGAGTGTTAGATCCCACTTCTAGATAGTCCAGGAGGGAAACGTGACTGGGAACGTGGCCAAGGGAAGCTCGCTCCCTCGCTGGTGAGCAGGCTATTTCTTCTCCATATTTGCAGCTTGAAACCTCCTGGCGGCTGAGGCCCAGCCCAGCCCAGCCTGGCTCATGTAGGCGAGGGTCTGGAAGGCTGCGGAGGGGACTGCTCACCAGTTCCTCTCACCTGGAAACCCTGGAGGAGGCATTTCCCATCCTCCTTTCATGTGTGAAAAAAAGGATTACATCCCGGACTGGCAGTGATGGCCAGACATTTTCTTCGTGGTCA
The DNA here is from genome assembly GCF_000260255.1 of Octodon degus. Taxonomy (NCBI): domain Eukaryota; kingdom Metazoa; phylum Chordata; class Mammalia; order Rodentia; family Octodontidae; genus Octodon; species Octodon degus. The sequence continues at coordinate 1,163,757 of NW_004524589.1, read as the reverse complement.
CACTTGAAAAACATATAGAGTTTTTCAATCATTTAAAGGTAATTCTATCCTAAAGGATTGAAATAATCCAGTTTGGGCCAAATCTTCCTGAAAGAAAAGCAGAGACCATTTCTGCGATTTACTCTTTTCCCCTTCAGAAACCCAAATCCACCAGCAGAAATATTGAAAAGATGGCGCACGCCATCCCCTCCTCTATCCGGTGTTTTCAGGGGTGGGAGTGCGAGAACAGGGAAGCTGAGGGTATCTCTCGGGGGTCTTCAGAAGCCCTCTGCAGTACAAAGCTGGCTCTGCGGTGGGCTTCAGTCCACCCACACCCCAAGAAATGGCCACTGTCTGGGAGCAGAAAAGAGGAATTCTCAGAAAGCTCAACTGAATCCTGAATGATCTGACGGGTTTTATCTGCAATTTCTTTGGAGAGAACCTATAAACAAGCGAAGTGGGGAGATTTGGGAAGGAGCATCACTAAATCACCATCAACAGGAATCAGACCACTAGGGGGGATTGTTAAGCCATATTGTGCAAAACAGAATGCCTCTTAACTTTGGAAACCGACTGTAGTTTTGCTATTTCAAGCCATCACTAGTCAGGCTGGAGGAGGCATAGCACACCACACCCGGACCTCAATCTTTTAAGCGAATGCCTACCTCCATCTGAAGCAATCAAATGCCTGTAAACGTCCCTTTCTTGTTTTAATTGAGAAAAGATTAATGCGGGCTTTGAAGCAGTAGCTGCTCCTACTGCTTGCTTCCAGAAGCGGCTGTTCCTACAGCCCTGGGCAGGTGCAGCCCAGGAGCCTGGTCCTGCCCTTGTCATGTAGCAGGTTACATATTTTGTGCATTCAGTCCCGAATTAGTCAACTTTGTTATCTAAATTCTGCGAAACCCAAAGCCTACCAAGAAAATAGCGAAGAGCAATTCCCCTGTGAGGATTGCAGAAGGAAGAGGATCAGAGAGGAACGTACCAGGCTGGACTAAATGAAACATTTTCCTTTTGCCAGACAAAGACAAAAACTATAGATTTAAAGAAAAAGAGAAGAAAAGTGAGAGAGACGTTCTGAAACGCACATGAGGGAATTGATTAGACAAAACACCAATATTTTTAGTACACTTTATGTAGCAGATAAGATATCTTGCTTGGACTCTGTTAACCATTTTGAAACCAGGGACTAGAGATCTAGTACCCAGCTTCCCTAAGGCTGGGGAGCAGCGAGGGGCTCCCTAAAGATGTGTATTTGGAGAAGAGAAGAGAAGGTAGCAGGGGCCTCTAAGAAGCTTGCGATTGTTTTAATCATTAAACACTGATATTTAATTTGAGTTTAGTAATCCAGAGCACTATTATTTAGGCCCAAGCAAAAAGGGGGAAAAGAGAAAGAAAGAGAAAATTAAATAAGTATAATAAAAGCGAGGAGGGGCCAGCTGCTTTGGGCAAAAAAAAAAAAGGCAATAAAAGGCGTCTTTATAACCGCCGGATGATGGCGGAATAGGGTCCCCCCCCAAGCAGAATGTCAAATTCTGTCCCCTTTTTCCCCCTCTTAAAGCATGCTAAAAGGAAAATTCTTCACAGAATCTTAAAGAACTTTTTTTTTGACACAACAGCTGCAAAATCTATTTTCTAAACAAAGATTTATACATATTTATATGAGCTTAATCCAGATTTTTTTTAATAAATCATCCTCAGAACTGCAGAGGTAAACTATATGTAAATACCTCAAGTAATAGGCTTGTAGTGCAAATCACATCATTTTATCTTCAATTTTGCATTCGTTTTTCTGGCTTAAAGGTGCATCAGAGATATGCATTTTAGCATATTCAGAACACGGGGCGTGAAATTAAATGTTTGACAGAGTGAGAAAAATATACAGACTTTGGAGATGCCTTAAAAATAGTAATTTATGCAGATCTAGAGGAGTGAAATCATTTGCAATGGAGTGACCCTCTCTCCAGGAATTTTGCGCTTAGTGTTCTTCCCTAATCTCCCGCTGTATCTTCATTTTTCATTGAACTAGCCAGTTTGCTGCGAAGCCGCCTTGTAGATAAGGGGAGGGCTGGAGAAGAAGAAAGAGGACGCTCAGTGGGTCCGTTTCCATTGCACTTTTACCCAAGGCAATGGGCAGAATTTAACGGATTCCTTCCAACATATGTTTTTGCCAGATAAGTAAACAGTGTGTGTCGGAAATGAAAAAGCATTTGCAATTTAATGACATTACAGCTCTCAGCTTAGGCTGGCGTGCTGCGAGGCGAAAAGCAGAAAGAGAGAGGAGAGTAGAAAGAGAAAAAGAACAAAGTTCATCTTCCCTTTTGTGCATTTTTATCAAGGAAAATATTACTTCTTTCCCCCTCTTGTTCTCTTTTTCTTTTTCGTCTTTTGACTTTTTTGTCTCACTCATTTACATTTTTTTCTTTCCTGCCTTTCTGTCCTCTGTTCCCTTTTACCTTTTTCTTACACTGCCGCGGACTCATTTCTTTTGCTCGCCATTGTGTTTCCTTATTCATCTATTTGGGCCATTCAGTTTTACCTTATAGGAAGCTGTTTATCCCACAAGGTATCTTTTTTTCCACGTTGTACTCCTAGTGCTATAGCTCATAGTCAACAGGATTGTCAGAGGGATTATAACGTTTCATTTCAAAGCACTACAAATCTGCTCTCTTGCCTTCGGTCCCTGTTCCTGTTCCCTCTGATACTTGTCATTTTATTTCACATTCAATGTGGTCTTTAGTTTCACCTCCAGACATCACAGTACCTGATGTCTAACCACTGATACTCACTGTCTTTGCAGTGCATGCTGGTAATATCTAACCACTGATACTCACTGTCTTTGCAGTGCATGCTGGTAATATCTAACCACTGATACTCACTGTCTGCAGTGCAAGGTTCTGGAAACTTAACATGGACAGGCAGAGCCCTGGCCTCACACTTCATTTAGCTTGGGGCTGGTCTGGTCATCGCCTACCGCCCGTGGGCCAGAGCTGGTCCTCCCTCTCCTGATGGCCAGGACAGAAGTCATGTAGTTGACCCTTATAATGATCAACTTCCAGTAAAAATGAGCTCGACATCTGCCTGAGTTTGCTGTGACTTTTCCTGTCAAATGTTGCATGTGAGTGTCTGGGTTCTGTGAGTGTGTACCAGAGTGTATGTGTGTGTTTGTATGTGTGTATGAACCAGACCATGTGGTATGTGTACAAGTTGTATGGAATTAAGGTGATGCTTAAATCTACAAACCCAGAAATACAGAAGGACATGGCTGTCTTCTAGCTTTGATTTACCTTAAGGTCCAGAAGTAAAAGTTAAAAGGAAAACCAATATTTTCTCCCCATTCGGGTCCATAGCATTTTTATATCTAGGGTTATTTTGATTGCCACTTTTATAGGTGGTGATGAGATTTTCCACCAGCTTCCTCTTTTCTGACAGATTAGATAGCAAACCAGGCAACCTCATTTGGAACCAAGAATGTTTCTGGGTCCCTTTCGCTGCCTGGAATTGCCCCTCTGTCAATCTAAGCAATTCTTTTGAAAAATTTGACATAAAGATTAGGATGTACTTGTCTCTTTAATTTTACAAAACAAGTTAACGTGTTCTCAACATTGCTATCATGTTCATTTGAATATAGCACATACTCCAGATTTTTAACACAAATTCCATTTCAAGAACACCCTTGAAAGTTACTTGTTAGGTCCTAAGGTTAACCTGCAGGTTGAATATAATTGAAAGAACCATAATCAACTTGCAAGTGCTATCACAGAAGTACTGTACAGACTTTAAAAAGACGCTTAAATAAAATACTCTTGTCTAAATACATGTGCATGTTTTTACCATAAAATTACATCTTCCACATCTTCCAGATCTGGCACTTGGTAAGTAAAAAGAAAATCTATTTGGACATAAGGATGTAAAGTAGCTGGAGGTGGTAATTTAATCAACCAAGGATATATTTCAATGTTTTTCTGGTCTTCTAGGCATTAGCACTTTAAATTCATTATGTTGGTTTGACAGATATATGCAGCCTTAAGGATCTAAAAATGAAATCCTAGAAGTATAGCCTGCTAGAGGATATATATTGAACTTAAGAGATTAAAATGGTATAACCATTGCAACAGAATGGAACATATCACATTTCTCATTTTTTTCCCCACTAAGCATGAGTATTTTGCAGATGTAAAATACAGTCTTCTCTAATTATAAAACCTGGCTCAAGAGCCAGAGCTTTCTAACTTTTATTACTGATGAAGTGGATATTAGAAAGAAAAAATGCTGGCCTCATATAGAGTCTGAAAATGAAGAAGTCTTCCATTTGGGATTTTCTATATCAATAATTTATTAAGGAAAATGTACAAGTAGTTACATGCAGTCAACTGTAAGAGGCAAGTATCATGCATGTTCTCCCTATTTAAGGCAAGTAACAAAAAAGCCAAATTATAAAGCAGGTCTTAACGTAACTGGGACGTTAAATCTACTGTATCATTATGCCAATTTAGTAACGTTAATGATCTGTAATATTAATTCATCATCCTAAAAAATGGGGAAGAGTTGCCATAATTAACTATATTAAGCCACAATTAAAAAGTCATCCAAGCTGTTGTAAAGATTCTCGTGATGATAACAGTGTTTGTTATATTACAAACCTTTCTGACCAGGCACATTTTGTATATATGACGTTGTCAGAGACAACTGCTCACTCCGAATTCAGATATGTCAAAGAAGCAGCCACCCACGGAGACAGTGGCACCGACCAGACGCCTTATCAGCCATTTCTATTGCTGACTGTGGTTTAACACTTTCTTACAGGGAGAATCAGCTTTGAAAGAGGTACAACCTTTTAGCATATCTACTTTAATTCCTCACAGGGGAGCTCAGATAGGCTGTCTGGTGAAATTCACATATGTTGGACAGACTATCTACTCTCCTAAGATTAGGGTCATCTTTGAACATCACATTTCAAACTGCACAAAATGAACATTTGGATGTTTTAAAATGGAGATCCCATAATGCCTAAGCCTACACCTAAGTTGCCTGTCATCAGATGTCTGATAACCTCTTCCTTCTCCTCCCTCCCTTTTTGAGGCCTGTATTGTACATGGGGATCTTTAGGTCACAGACAATGTCAGGAGAAGAGAAGAATGGCACCATGCAAGGGCTGAGATGTAGCCCAGAGGACAACTCTGTGATTCTCCAGGACAGAAGACTCCCTTTGTCTTTGACTGTATAGACCCGCTGGAGAGGGAGGATGATTTTCCTCTTTCCCTGAGAGACATGATGAACCCCACCTTTTCTTTACAACCATTATTATCATCCTTGACATTCATGGTCATGAGTTCTTTTTCCCTAAAACAACATTTGTGCGCTGCTGTTTCAACATATAAACATATCGAGAGTGTAGGATTGTCAATATTGTGGTAAGCTGGTGACTGAGAAAGAAAGCTGGCAACATATATACATGTACTTGGAAATAGTTTATGACAACTCAAAAAGGAATCACATCACCACCTGTTCTATTGGGGTGCTAAAGGATTTATCTACACAGAAATTCATAGAAGGCCACTTACTTATACATTGGTGTGGCCCTGGTTTTTGGTTAGTAAGTCTAAAGCCCCATTGAAAATCCCAAGCAGCTGACCCAGTGTTGCTTAGCATTTGATCAAGATTTTCCATGAACAATAGACTGCAGGGAACTCCCCAGCAGAGTTCTTCCCCCGCCACATGCTTCCTGTCAGTATCACAGCATGTCTCTTCATGCAGATGCATACACACTCAACACCCTGGATTCTGCAGTGTGCCACAAGCCATGAAAGAATCCGTAACTCACATCCTATCTCAGTACTGGGAAAATCCTTTGGTGACCCCAGCCATTCTGATTGCAGCCATGTCAAAGTAGTCCATCTTGACTATCCAGCTCAGGAACTAATAATTTGTTCTCAGAGAAAAAAAAATCTTCTGTTTGAGGAGCCAATCTGAAGTCAGCCCAGAAAGAATGACTTCTCTTCAGAGAATGCTAGTAACCTCATGACTGTGACCCAAAGTCAAGCCCTGTAAGGGTGGTATTGTATAGGGAAATGTCAAGAATGGCTTCTCAGAGGAGAGAGCTCCAAAGGTGTCTCTTGGTAGAAACTGCCAGAAGGAAATCAAGTTCTTAACAGCCTCTTAGAAGTTCAAAGCAATCTACCACCCCTGCCCCATCTTCCTCCTTCTTGATCTGGAGTAACTGCCACACAAGATGTGATGCGCTTCCTTTAGTATGATGCATGACTATGTGATGATGACAAATGACAGTGCTTTCTACTCAAGTCCACCAAATCTCCATGACTAACCTGCCTAAGAGGTTGGAGAGCAGAAGGATAGGCCAAGTGCCCATCCAAGGTGCATGGGGTCCACTTCACTATTGTGTGTTTTGAGGACATGTTCAAGGATTCAAAAAGGAGCTAGATCGGGGGTCTTTTCTGAGCTCTTATAATGCTCTCCACTCTGTGGAGCTGAAGCTCTGTGAAAACCTGTTATATTCAGCTAATGGTTGCCAGTCATGTTCACATTCACAAGACGTACACATGTAACATGAGCTGTCCTGTAGGATCTGTGCTTGGAGGAAACAAACTCAGTTTCTCAACTCTGCCATTAGGCATCTCTGAGTCACTAGCATCCCAGGTCTGACCTCTCTACAGAGTCAAGCACTTCGCAATGTGTTGATGCTGTTTTGACTCATGTCTCCCTTTGGTGAACCTTCCACATAGACTAATAGATTCCTCCAATCAAAGTCTTGGATCCAATTTCCTTGGTACAGTTGTTCACACAGACCACTCCGTGTCTTCAAATTACTATAGAGGAAGTTATTTTGAGGAAAGGGGAGCACATCAGTGTGTTGCATAGCAGAAGTGCTCAGAGTTTTTCTATTTCTCATGTTTGGTGTATTGATATTTTTGCCACTACGTGGGAGCTAGACTCATTCTGATTGGGAGGCACCTGCCATATCAGTGGAATCTCCAGTGTTCAGACAGCAGACTGTAGTGCCTGGAGATCATGGAACATTAGCCACAAAGAGCTACTTTTTCCCTGTAATAGCTTGCATCTAGATGTCCCTCCCCCCCAAAAGCCTGTGCAGTCCTAGGTAGGGCTTCTCAGAGGTGACTGAGTCTATAGTATGATGTTGGGATCATGAATGTTTGATTACTAAATTAGTCCACTGATTGGTCTGGCACAATTCTGGGAATGGATAATGGGGAGGCGCTCCTTGGGTGTAAGTGTTACCTGCCAGGTGGGTAACCTGGATAAAATGCAAGGGACAGAAAGAGGCTTTTTTCTGGTCTCTTACTGCTTGCTACTTTGCTGCCTTCTGCCTACCATGAACTGTTTCTCTTCTGCAGTGCCCTATACTGTACCACCCTGCCTTGGAGCCAGTGGATTAGGGAGTGAAACAACTGCAAACTGTGAGCCAAATAAACCATTGCTGCTGCTTCTCCTTCTCCTTCTCCT
>NW_004524589.1:1141275-1156199 GCF_000260255.1 Octodon degus | reverse complement strand
CTTCTTCTTCTTCTTCTTCTTCTTCTTCTTCTTCTTCTTCTTCTTCTTCTTCTTCTTCTTCTTCTTCTTTCTTTTTTGTATTTTAGGGAAAGGTCTACAGGGTGTTCAGGGTCTCAGTAATAGATTGGAATCATAGTGATCCACCTGTTTATGGCCTCTCAAGAGCTGGGATTACAGGTGTGTGCCACCATGCCCAGTCTCGATTGATGTCTCATGGGGAGGGCCAGCTTAGCAGGCCTGGGGATCAAACCCCCAACCCCTGTGCCTGCTTGCAGGCACTTCAATCTGCTGTGCTATTTGGCCAGCCCTAACCTTTGCTTCTTTATCTTTGGGTGTCAGGTATTTTGTCTCAGCAATGAAAAAGAAGTAACCAAGATGTTCATCATCTCAGGTACACATGAGTACATGTACCAGGTCTTTCTGTGTTCCATGCTGACACACAGGTCTGCAGAGGAACTTAGAGATCACTGTCCAAACCTAGCAAGGACTGGTACCATGAAAAGTTAATCATCAGCCTAAATGTACTAGAGATGCTGGCACATTTTAACTAGTTTCGGCCTCATATTTAATTTAATGCTGCATATCTGGGGAAACCTATTTGTATAAGGACTCTTGTCAAAGTCAGATTCTACTAGCAGTCATTTTAAAGCTTGTGATCACTGACTTTTGCCAGTGGGATGGGAAGGTGAGTTTAATCAGCTCTCCAATGACTGCTGAAATAGTATCTTTTGTCATGTCATTAATATGAAACCCACTTCTTGGAATGTTCTAGATTAAGATGCTTTTGGACTCAAACAGACTTCTTTGTAATCAAATCTGAGGTTGAGAAAATCATATAAACTAAATATGATTTTTTTTTTATTTTTCTTCTTCTCTCCCCCTTTTTTCCCTCCCTTCTTCCCTCCCTCCCTACTTGGCTTTATTTTTAGAAAGTACCTTATGTGGGGCCAGGGAGATGGCTTAGTAGAATAAGAACTTCCCTGGCAAGCACAAGGGCCTGAGTTCAATCCCCGGTTCTGCCAAATAAATAAATAAATTAATTAATTAATTAAATTAAAAAAGAAAGTGCCTTATGTGACATATAATAGGCACTTTATACACTTTAAATGAATGACTTACAGAAGAGGCACAGTACCTAGATGACAACTCAAGAGATTGCATTGCAACTAGAGTTTATTCATTCTTTTTTAAAACTTCATAGTTTAGAGATAATAGTTTGATTATTAAAATTACTTTCTAGATTGTCTCTGGGTTGCAGTGAACAATCTTATGATATCATTTAACTGAATGTTAACAAAAAGCGACCAACCATTATAAACAACCTCTTGGCCCTAGTGAACACTTTTGGGAGAGTTAAGAGAAAGATAGGCTGTATAATTATGTGATCCCTAGCACCAAACAACAAATTATACAACAGAAGCTAGTGCAGTGTGCTTCCCCAGGCAGCATATAATTTTGTCCACTCAGGCTGTTAGAATATCATAGTCTAGGTGGCTTAGATAACAGAAACATGTTTCCCTCAGTTTTGGAAGTCAGAAGTTCTAGGTCAAGGCACCAGCTTTGTGGTCTTCTCTGGTGCAGGCTACTTCCTCTCGTGGGCAGGTGCCTGTCTTCTTGAAGGCTGGGGAAGATTATTGCTAGTCCTGTTCATAGGGGTAGAACTCTTGCGCCTAAGTCTTTCCCACAGGCCCCACTCTCAGAGATCATTTCAGTAAGGAGTTAGGCTTCAACGTATTAATTTTAGGAGCACATAAAATGTTGTCAATAACAATCCAGAACAGCATTTTCCAGGATGCCTACAAGTACAACGACAGTGGAGACAACCAGACAGGAAGCAGAGATGTACGCCTGAAAGCTTTATTAGAATGTCTTTCAACAGAATTAGTGAATCTCAAACTGCGTATGGTGGCTTGTAATGATAGACATTTGGGAGGCTGAGGCAGGAGGATTGAAAGTTTGAGCCCAGTTTTGATGATTTAGTTAGATTCAGCCTCAAAATAAAAAATTTTGAAGGGGCTATGGCTGTAGGCCACTTGCCTAGCATGCATAAAGGCCCAGGTATGATCTTCAGTACTGAAAAAAAAAAAACCAAAAAAACAGAGGTGAGGAGGATAAGTAAATTTTGCTCACAGACTTTCTAAGGATGTTTCTCAGGGTTTTAAAATAGTAACTGGAAGTTTCTATTAAAATGAAATTAGCCTTTGATAACTGTGCCACAAAACTTTGTTTTAGGCCAAGTCAAATGTAGGGCAAGAGCGATACCAGCAAGCCATGCAGTGCTTTCTCGGCTCCTGGCCATCCAACCACAGGACATCCACTCCTCTCTCCTGTCACAAGTGCCACCTGCCTCCTCAGGCTCTGTCTCAGGTGCTCACCTAGGGTGGACAGATAAAAGGCAGGATGCCCAGTAAAACTTGAATTTCAGAGGAACAACAAGAAAACATTTTAGAAATACATCCCAAGTCCAGGCATGGTGGTGCACACCTGTAATCCCAGCACTGGGGAGGCACAAATCAGGAGGATCATTACAAGTCTGAGCTGCATAGTGAGATCCTGCACAAAAAAAAAAAAAAAAAGAAATATATCCCAATATTGGAAACATATACCAAAAACCATTCGATGTCTGTCTACCTCTATCATACTCATTGTTTGGCCACCACTGGTTTATTTTATTTTATTAATTTTTAATTTTTAATTTTTTGTATTTTAGGGAAGAGTCTATAGGGTGTTCACATTCTCACTACTAGACTGAATTCATAGTGATCTGCCTGTTTACAGCCTCCCAAGAGTGTTTATTCTTTAGGTGATTTAAATCTCACTTCCTCAAAGAGATCTCTCTGAAGACTTATTCTAAAGTGGGTTATTTTATTCCCTAGAGCACACCATTATTCTCTGTCTTCCCAATCACATCACTTTGTAGCCGTATTTTCATTTTTGTGTTTATTAGATTCAAATCCAACTTTCGCATGAAGATAGGGATTATGCTTCTTTTGTTTGCTGCTAGAATACTCAATGCTTGGCACTTAGGTACTCAATACATTTGTTCATTGACTAGGTGGATGAATGAATGAAGGGGGCAGGGTAAGTTTATTGAGAAAAAGACTGTGCTTTGCTTTACTTGTAAGTCACTGTACTTGGTGGAATCTCTAATGAGTTAAATGGACTTACAGGGGAATATAGGATTCCTCAAAAAGTTAATAGAATTTTCAGACATGTTGACAATAATGTTATAGTACCTTAGATCATATAGTATGCAATTATATATTACAAAATAAATGCTTACATAATTAGATATAAACCATAGCTTTATCTAATTTAACAGATCTGCTGCTTCTCTTCTAAGACAGAATTTTAAATAGAAAGTGTATCAATTCTAATTCAGTTGTTAAAAATAGTCAAATGAAACTAAGAAGTATTACTATTCATTGATTGGGAGAATGAGCTACAAAGAATTAATTTACTTGAACATAGAAACCTACCATATCTTATTGTGACAATTATTAGAAAATAATTATGCTATTTTATGTGGACACTGGTAACTTCTCCTCAGCTGTATAGCACTAAGCAACCATAACAGCCTACAATTTCAGAGAAAATCATCACTTCTGAATCATATGTATAAAAACCTCAAAAGATTTTTCATACAGCTTATGCAATGTGCTGTAGCAATGTGAATATTTTCTGAGACTCCAATATCAAATTTTTTAACATTTCAAAAATTTATCGATTCAATAGTACTGATTACAGGAAAAAAATAAAGTTCCCGATTAAGTATATTCCACTGTCCAGGCAGTGGTTATTTTTAAAACTTGACTCAGGATTGTCTTGACTATGATTAAAATAAGACATCATCTTGTGACCGCCCGGAGGATTAAATGTGTTGCAGCTCATGTGCAGCTCCTTACAGTCCCAGCCTGGTTCTCCTCCAGTGTCTCCTCTTGGAGTTGTACCTGATTTTATTATCTGTCTTCATCCCAATCACTGAGGAATGGGGTGATTCTGCTTTTCTTTCTTGGCCAGGAATCATTTGATTATGAACGTCTTGTGAGAAGACATGGTGCGGGTAGGAGGCGAGAGAACCCACTCAATGGCAGACTGAGGCAGAAGAGGGGGAAATCCAAAATCACATTTTGATCGATTGGCAGAGTTTCCTTTTTCTACCTAAGTCCTCCACTACTCAATCTTAAATCACAATTATGGTCTAAGAACAATGTTAGGACAGAGGATTTAAGGTTGGGCCAACTCAGGTAGACTGAAGAGAATGGCTGGTTTGCCATTTCAATGGAACATTAAGATGATTTTAATGTACTAGGGAACAGTCTCGGTTTAGTCCATCTAGCTTTGTGGCCATGTGATTAAAGCTGTTTACTGGACAGTATCCAACAATTATAATAGTACATAATCTTCTTTTTAAAAGTAATATAGGGGGCTGGGGAGATAGCTCAGTAGAATAAGCACTTGCCTGGCAAGTGCAAGGGCCTGAGTTCCATCCCTGGTTCTACCAAAAACAACAAAACAAAAACCAACTGTCAGATAAAAAATAATCGCTCATTTGGTCCATATTTATAGGATGATGGTTGACACTGATTCTATCCTATTATATAGTATTTAACTAAAACCATGAATTTGTAGTTAGTGATAGAGATGTGTATTTCTAAAATTTCACCTTTTTTAAAAAAGCAATTAATCTCTATTCAATATGATACTTTAAGGGAATATGACTAAGGAAAAATTATGACCATAGGTCCTTAATAATTGCTAAAATCATTTATTTGCAGTCTTCTGCAGCTTTTGTTCATACACATGTGCTAGAAATGAGTACTTTCATTTGGCATCAGGTACAGGGACTCAAGTTTTAAGGTTAGGTTATGTTTAGAACAAAAGTAGGGGGCAAAACGCAAACTTGAACTTTTACCTACTATTATTACATTTTTAAAGTGGTATAAATGCAATGCATTTTCAAGTACTTAACCAAAAGCAAATCATCAATGTACTGGTGATGTGTCTTAAGGTTCCAAAATGACATTAAAATTTTGACTTACTTGCTTAGCAAACCCCGTTGAATTTCCCTCTTGTCTTGTTTAGCTTCTATTTTATGGGCCCCATTTTGGAGGTGCAAGTCCTAACCACTGAGTATTCTGTAAGCATAAGAATAGTCAACCACTAGAGAAAAAAAAATCCTTAACATTCACATCTGTAATCCCAGAACTCTGGGAGGCTGAGAGAGGGTCACTGAGTGAGAACTCAGTCTCAAGATAAAACAGGGCTGGGGATGTAGCTCAGTGCAAAGGCCCTGGGCTCAATCTATAGCACATAAAAAAAGAAGTTATAGCTTTTACATCTTTTTGACTAGACAGTTTGGATTTTATGAAATAATTTCAGAGCAAATGATCCTATGATCAAGCATTTTGCCATGTGCAGAAAGGAACTACAGTGGCCTACCACTCTAAACCACCCATGAGAATGTCAGTGTCACCTAGGCTGGCGGAGTGAGGTTCTTTGTTGTGACAGTAGCCACCTGGGGCAGGGGATTCCGTGAACTGCAGAAGATAAATGGAAATCTTCATTCAGCAACATGCGTATATTTTTCAAAAACATGTTCTTTGGGTTTTGCTTTGTAACTTGGGTCATCCAATTGGTTTTCAAATGCATCAAAGGATCAAGTTAGATAAAATTCTTGGTAGCACTTGTCCAAGGAAGTTGAATATCATTGATATAAGTGTTTCTTTAAAAAAAAATCAGTAGCTGAAATGTTTACTTGTGTGAGATGTAGTAAGCTCAAGCAAGGGCCATGGATCTAGAGAGAGGAACACCCGGTGTGCATCAGTCTGTATTTAGAAGATAGGTATTCTTTCTTTCTTTTCTTTGTTTTCTGCGGAACTGGGGATTGAACTCAGGCCCTTGTGCTTGCCAGGCAAGCGCTTATTCTACTGAGCTATCTCCCCCACCCCAAGAAGACATGCATTCTTAGAGAACAATCTCTAATTTCATGGCAGGCAACACTGTGTTCTTTGAAAATAAGCAAATAAATTTAATGTGCCTGACAATACTATTTTTTGCTGAAATTAAACAGCTGCTTGCAACATAAATATGTGCTGACATCTCTTTTTTAAAAAATATATTTTATTAGTGATATATGCATGTGGTTGAAAATAAACAATTTATGGCATATAATGAAAGGTCTTGTTTTTGTCGCTCTCCGCTCTATTCACAACCCCTCTTCCACGCCTCTTTTATTTTCTTTCAGAGAAGATTTTATGTTTGAAAAATGACGTGTCCGCATTTTTGAAAATACGTATGTGTGAAAAGAAATCTGAAACGAATTGTAAATAATACAAAGTCCCAGTTAAATATTCATATTTCCTGGTTCTTAGTTCATGTGATTAGCTCTCGTCTTTTGAATTATGAATTAGGATTCTCTGTTAAGATAATTTGAGATTATAGGCATGTCTCCGCGAAGTAAAAGTGTAATTATTTTTCAAGGGGAAGTGAAGGAAGTTGGGACGGCTTTGTTTGAAAGTTTCGAAGGAGAGTTTCTCGCTAGGTGGCGCCCCTGTGCCTAGAGGTCACCGAGTGAGTCCTCCGACAGCGCCGAGCGGCGCAGCTGATTAGCATGCGGTTTCCATGGAGACCTCCAAGCTCACTCCTAGGGACCGGCCTTCAGAGTCTCTGTAAAAAAATAATAGTTTGCTCATACTTCTGCTCTGCACTTCCTATGACTTTCCAAGCACAGTCACATGATAGTCGTCTGTTCATTACTCTGGGAAATACAATATCCAGATCATGGCAGTGTTTAGCTCCTGCTCACTGCTGCTGCCACCCGAGGAAAACTCCTCTGGGAAGTTGAATTTTTAGATAGCAAAGTTACTTATCACACTTGAGTCACTTGGTAGACGTCCTCAGCTTTGCTCAGCCTCTCTGAAGACCTCAGTCTACTAAGAAAGCCTTCTCCATACGCTCCAGTGATATCACCTTTCTCGGGCGTTGACGAGGCCTCTCTTCTCTAAAGGGCCAAAGTCGTCGTCTCTTCTGAGGCCCACACCACCCCCCATACAGTGAGTAGAACGTTACACGTGTAAGAGAGTCTGGGCATTCCCACCCGCCGCTCTGTCAGAAAGTCAAGAAATCCTACAGGCAGCAAAACAAGGAAAAGTGTAAGCCAAGATAAAAGAAATACGCTGGTTAACTTTCACTAGCTGCATTTGCTATGGCCACACTTGTCACATGCACATTTATCGGACAGTTGCGTCCCACCTGCCGCGCACCTGGACCCTGCGTGCCACGATGTGGTCACTGGTTCAAGCCAGATGGAAACATGAACTTCCACCCAGGATTCCCACCAGTCACACTCCGATGGCCCTCACAGGAGCACTCCACTCGGTCTGCATTTTCTCATCCTTATCCTTCGTTTTCTCTCAATTACACCAGCACCTCCTTCCTTATCTTTACACTGATAGCATGGCTTTTACTTCTTATTCTTTTTACTTTTTCCATATATATATTTGGTACAGGGTCTTACTATGCTGCTCAGACTCCTAGTGATCCTCCTGCTTTCAGCCTCTCCAACACTGGGATTACAGGCCTGTGTCACCACTCCTGAATTCAATTGTGGGACCGAGGATTGAGCCCTGGTCCCTGTGCTTACTAAAGCAGGTGCTTATTCTGCTGAGCTATCTTGCTGGCTCTTAGCATGGCTTTTAAACTCAAATGACTTCTACACTCTGTTATAACCAAAACTTGTATTTGCGTATATGTCGCCTTAACCTGGGGACAACCTTAGATCAGGTGTAAGTTCACCTCCCCAGGACAGTTTTGAGC
This sequence comes from Octodon degus, assembly GCF_000260255.1. NCBI lineage: Eukaryota > Metazoa > Chordata > Mammalia > Rodentia > Octodontidae > Octodon > Octodon degus. The sequence continues at coordinate 1,148,381 of NW_004524589.1, read as the reverse complement.
TCCTAAAAAATGTCTTCCACGTCCCTTCCACATGAAGTGTGAGCTCAGATCTCATTCAGCAAAATATTACTTTATTGTTAAAAGCAAAGAAAGCCTGTAGCAGAAGACCCTTAGGGAAAGACAGGATGAGCAGGTGGGAGGGCATCTGCTAGTCCTTGGGGACTCAGTGGACAGCTGTCCAACAGGCACCAATGACATGGGAAAGCCTCCAGCTGGTGTGCAGGGTTGCAGCAACTGCAAAAGTGATGGCTTGTGCCTCTGGCTTCAAGAGACAATGCTAATAATGACTTTGGCCCAGATTTCTGTTCCCAGGGGGAGGGGGAGCACAAAGCAAGTTCCAACATCATTGCTTACTTGGTGTTACTTTTCTTCTAGGTTTTTTTGTTGTTGCTTTACCCAGACAGTGGGAAAGAAGTGAGATAAAGATAAAAAGGAGCCACTGTGCACATGTGGCTGGGTACTCTAAGGAAGAGCACTGTGTGCTCTATCTTGAGACTCTCTAGGCTCAGAGATGCAGGAGTACTGGGTCAGGATGAAGCTGAGTTCGAATGACCCTTGACATGGAGCGCATACCTGACTGGTCCAGAGAAGAAAGACACACTCTGGTTGTGTTTCTAAGTGGCTAATGCCTCTTTCGGACATGGTACTTTCATTCCAAGCAGAAATAAGAGTTGAAAGAAAAAGAGAACCTGGAGTGTTCCCTTATGTTTCCCCAAGCCTAGAGTTCCGTGGTTCACTCAGAGTAGTCCAGCTTTAGTGCAAAGTGGCTGGTGCAACATGTGCTGCAAACTTAGAAGGGAATGACAGCAGAAGCACTGACGTGACTGCAGCTACTTTCCTTTCAGCCCCCTGTGATGCGAGGGCTCTGTCCAAGGGCTTCCTCACTGAATTCCGCACTCTCTATGGGTGGAGGATAGTATATTTCCATACAAGTGATTTCCCCCAGCATTTCCCCTAAATATAACAGCTCTCACTCACACTCAGTACCTTTCAGCTTTTATTTGGCATTCTTCTCAGCTGCATAGCTTGTCCTAAATGAAAAAGATTGTGAAGAACACACTATGGTAGTCATTTCCTTCACGCATCAAGCTCCGAACACCTTAGAGACAAATCACATCCTGGTTGTTACTTGCTGAGTATGGCAGGAAGTTCTGGTAGTTTGTTTATAATGAGAGGAAATCATAAGGATGTGTCTGGGACAGTTCTAGATTTCAAAACATAGTCTATGCATGCAGAAAACACAACTACTTCAAAAACGAAATAATGACTCATGGCAGATTATGATAAAGCATTGAGTATTGAAGGATCTCTGAGGAGACACACATATCCTGGCATAAAGCTGCACACAAGGTAGAAGGACCTGACAGGGACTGTAGAGGCCAAAAACAGACCTGGAGAAACCACAGTAGGTAGGTGAGTGGCGTGACGAGAATTGTTGTAGAGGCATCTACAGAAGTCTGTGGAAAAGAGTGGGCAATAAGCTGAAACATGAATTGAAGCCAGAGATTGGAGGGACACTAAGGAGCTTGGACTTTATCCTGGTGGTAATGAAGAGATAATGAAGATTTTTAATTAAGGGTTTGGCATGATTAAATGGTGTTGTAGGGAGATTACTGTGGCAGTGGTGAATTGGAGGGGGAGAAACAAGTAAGCGATTAGTTAGGATGCTATTATAATTATCCAGGCTTGAAGTGGCAGGGCTTTGGGGGCAATGGGAACAGAAGGGAATGTAGGGTGGGAGAGGCATGCAAGGGGGGTGCTCCACCAGCCTTGGTGAGTCGAGGAGAGGAGGGCCTGGTCTGCGATGGTGCCTACAGAGAGAGGACTGAAGGGGGGCCCACGTGAGGAGAAAGAGTCTGTGGGTAACAGAACTAGCTGGGCTTTCAGGTGACCAACAGACATGCAAGCTTAAATGTTCAGCAGGTAGAGGACATGCAAGACTGAGCTTTTGGGGACAACTTTTGGGGACCCTCAACTTCTGCCTAAGACAGTCTGGGTTCTGTCTCCAGCAAAAACTGAACTTCAGTGACTAAGCAATTATGACAGAATGGATGTCATTTGGGACGTGTCTCTACACAGCAGCAGGAAGGGGGAATCCAGGTCATTTGTTGAATATTTTAAACTTTTTGAAAATGACTTTTTGCTAAATCACCACACATTTCACAATGAATATTTGTTTTAAGTCCCAACTCCCCAGTTAACATTCCTGAATTTTAAGTTTCTCCCTTTAGGAGGCTGCAGCAACTAAGACAGTTCAATTACAGAATCATTTCCATATTGAATACAGTGAAGACCACCTTGTCTACAAGGAGCCTTGTAACTGGTGTGTGTGGTAGGTATTTACTGGGAATCAAACTGAGGACCTTTTGCTTACCAGGCAAGTGCTGTGCCGCTGAGCTATCTCCCCTGCCTTGCTGAGTAACTTTAGATGAATGGTACAAGAGTTCTCTTAATCCTGGCCCAGGTCTCTCAGGCAAGTTAGATAAAAGAGAACTTTCTAGATTTGTACATTCTTCTACAAAAGGAACCAGCAAGGAGAGGTGCGTGTGTTTTTCAGGGTACTCTGCATCGCTTGGGGCAGGGAGCCGCTTGGGATTCCACCAGCCCAAGTGCCAACTGGGCACTTTCCTCCAAAAGGCACAGCTCCATGAATCAAAATGAGACCAAGGTAGCAGTACAACAGCTTGGGATTTCACTCAGGATGTGTATGTCTAGCTGCTAAAAGCTTATTCACATGACTTAGATCTCAATGAATGTTGTTTGAGTTTTGCTAGGAAATTCAAGAGCGAATGAAGTTAGGCTCATGAGCTACCATCTGAAAATTGAGAAGAAAAATCATTTTTAATATATTTAGTACAGGGTCTCACTACACAGATCAGACTTATATCCTGTTTTTCAGCCTCCCAAGTGCTGGGATTATAGGTGCACACCACCACGCCCAGTCTCACTCAATGTCTTAGTAAGCCCCAGGGGCTGGGGTCAGCACAGCAGGCTGGGGATCGAACCTCTGACCCCTGCATCTGCCTAAGCAGGCGCTTTAATCCACTGAGCTATCTGGCTGGCCCCTAAATTTTTTTAAATCCAAGAAATATTGTGTTAGTAAATGGTTTAGCTATGAATCAGGAAGAAAGATGCCCCTTTGTTCACAATATGTGTTAGAGTAATGCTTGTCATGAAACTTATAAGGAGGTATTTGAGATGGCTCAGTGTATGAAATGTGGGATTTACCAGGAGCTCCCCGGTGTTTCTAAGGTAGCGGTCCCAAGAGCAGGATCAATGTGTGTCACAGGAGTTAAAACCAGGTCTAGTTATCACATTTGTAATAACCTTAAGTTCTGCTTCATTGTGGTTGATTCTATCGACACAACTCCTTCCTGCCCTCCTTTAGTGGGAAGCTCTCTGCTGCTCCAGCAGCTGACATCAGCTCTGCGTGCCTGTTCTACTTGGAGGGAGGAGGAACTGATGTGATTTTTCCCTGCTGCAAAGGAAGAGCTTCTGACTGAAACTCAAGACCCCGTGAAAACATGAAGATCCTGTGAGCTCTTGGAAGAATCTGGAAGGGGCTGCGTCTCTCCCTGCCCTAACCTCTTCCTTCTCAGGAGATATCCAAATGTAGCATATATTCATATTTCTCCTTCCTATGTAATGAACTGAAGCCATTAATTAAGAACCTCACTGGGAAGTATGTCTTATACTCTGGGATCAAGATTTATCATTAAGTAATCAAGAAATTTGCCCCCAAAACCTAGCTTGATTGGGTTGGGTTGGTGAAGAGCCCTTTCTTCAGGCTACCAGGACAAGTTTGTTTTGGATACAGAGTAGGGGAATTAGATGGGCATTGAGAGCCCTCAAAAGAAAAGGGCCCTCCTGACACTGAGATTGCATGTGCTTTGATTATGATTAATATACATGCATCTTGAATACTGTTCCATGCGCTGGCATCAACAAAAATATTGCCTCTGACCTCTCCAGTATCCCAGTGATGGCCTCAAACCCTGATTCTGATGAGGTCTTAGCAGGATGCTCCAGGCTCAAAAATATGGGGAAAGCACACACACACACACACACACACACACACACACACACACACACACTTTATTTTTTTATTTAATTGATGACTCATTTTCTGAGCCTAAGATTTAGTTTTCCTTATATTTAAATTTTAATATTAAGATATTTATTCCTATGTATGCTATAGCTTGCCAATAATCATTCCTAAGCTACATATATAAAGACAATATATAAAAAAGTCAAGTCTTGGCTGATTTGTAGGAATCAAAGTTGATAGTTTGTTCTTAGTTTTTTTCAGTAGAAAAAGACAAAGGTCAAAAAGTAATTCTTTCCAGTTGTTCTTGGTTAAAGGTAAATTCTGAATTTCTCTTTTATTAATATGTTGCCCTTTATTAGGTGTCAGAAATAAAAATGGTAGTGAGCTGGACTGTGATCATGATATATGGCTTTACTGCTCTTTCTACTAACTGCTGAATTATTATCATTTCACAAAAATTACATCTGAAAGGGAGGAATGTGTTTTTAAACGGCATCATTCCCAGTGAATAACCTTTACTGAGGTGATTAGTAATTTCTCCCAGCATTGAGCTTGGAAACTCTCAGTTCTTAGGACCTATAACTCTTCCATTCTTCCTCTGGTGTGCTCCCAGAAAGGACGAGAAACATGAAAAAAGCAAGAAAAAAACTCAGCCAAAAAGTTATTCTAAGAGAAAAACAATGGGTAGGAAGAGGAGGATGAAGATGCTGCAGGATACTTTTGATTATTTTATTTTATTTGTGTATTCGTTACAGGGTCTCACTGCACAGCCTGGACTCACAGTGTTTTGCCTGTCTTCAGCCTCCCCGGCACTGGGATTGCAGGTGTGCACCACCACGCCGGGTCTCGGTGGCTGGCTCAGCATGCCTGGGGGTGCAGCCGGCATGCAATACTTAAATTAACAACAGTAAATTTCCCAGCAGTGCCTCTATATATTAATGGAATACGGCTCCTCAGGCAAATTTAGCTTTGGGAAGCGACTTAGGTACTGGGAAGAACAGGTCACAATATTTCATCAGCCACAGCAAAAACAAATTACCTCAGACTCAGGAACCCTGAGACTACTTTTTAAAACTAGGCCTTCTTAAAGGGGAAGGAAGTTACTTTCTTCTGCTGTGGCAGTGGCAGAGCCTAGGGCAAGGAGTCCCTACCCTATTTACCCTCACTCTATGGAGGGACCCTAGGAATGCCAAATTGGCAATTTGGGGGGGGGGGGATTTGCACCCAAAGCTGGCTTCTATGACTTGCAAGGTGAGATAAACACTCTGTTGCTTTGTTCCTCCTCAGAGAGAGAGAGGACCCACGTGACTTTAATGTCTGCTCAGAATCCCTGGAAGGTTTTGGGAATGGATGTCACCCAAATCAGCTGTAGGGCTGACTTGAAGATGAGTTCCAATAGGGGAGGAGTGGATTTCAAGTGGATCTAGAAATCCACTTGCATTTTGCCTTTTAATATTTAGAAGGGATCTTGAAAGAGAAACCACTTTCCTCTCTGCTGCTGAGCCTGAAAGTTACTCTGTACTCCCTTTTTTCTTGTCCTCTGGTATTTAATTGTACCCAGGTCCATGCCTATAGGGTAGAGAAGGCAAGAGGCCATGGACTCTGAAACCCACTTGTCTGGTTTCAAACCCAGCTCTCACCCGGATGTGCAGCCTGGGCCTCTGTCTTTGCAGCTGTGAAAGGAGGATTAATTCATTCCTTTTTACAAATGTTTATTGAAGGTTCCACAGACGCGAATAAGACAAAATCTCTACTCTCTTGGGGAATGTCCATGGTGGAAAGGGCAGAGGTGATAAAATAATAAATTTGGATGCATCAGGGAATAATAAATGCAGTGAAGAGAATTAATATAGGTTGGTGTGGCCAAGTGGCCGATGGCCGCTTAGAGTACATGCTTAGCAAGGGCCCAGGGAGGAGGCAACCAGAATGGCGAGGAATCCACTGTGAAAGATCCTGGCAAGGAACAATCCAGGCAGTGAGTCCAGACTCTAAGGTAGAACAAGTCTTATGTATGCTAGAGAGTGGGTAGTGTGGTCAGAGCCACATGATCCTAGAGAGAGGCCATTGTGGCTGGGGCCACATGACCCTAGAGAGAGGCCAGCGTGGCTGGGACCATGTGATCCTGCAGTGGAGGGCAGGCCCAGAGGCTTGGGCATTTATTTGGAGTATGATCAAAATCCACACAGAGTTGTAATCAGGGGAATGATATGACCCAGTTTACACTGACTATGTTGTGTGGATTACATCAGGGCAGAATAAAAGCAGAAAGACTGGTAAAGAGGATCACAGTGGCCTAGGTAAGGGGAGTGTGGCCAGGAGAACTGGGCAGATGATGCTGAGCATGCTTGGGAAGGAGAATGGCTAACTTCTAAGGCACTGGCTTGAACAACTCAGTACTGAGATGGGAGGACAACTGATAGAAATGAGAAGGGTGGGGATAAGAGTGGGTCTGGGTCAAGGCATGTACCAGTGGTTCTGTTCTTATGCTTGAGATGCATATTCAATGTAAATGTAAAAAAAGATGTCAGGCAGTAGCTTGGATAAAAGAGGCTGAGATCTGGAGAAATGTCAGGATTGGTGGCTAAAGAACTGCAGGAACACGTGTGGCATTGAAAGCCAAAGGACTTGAGGTCAGCTGGGCAGGCACCACAAAAGGTATGGACAGGCTTAGGAGTTTAGGGAGGAGGAAAAGCACAAGGCTGTGATGAAGGAATGGAGGCAGGAGGACACCTGTGAAGATCTGCATCGTAGAAGGACCAAGAACTGACCAGGGCACTGACCACAGGGTTTGTGGAACTTGAAATGTCTTCAGATGGGAGATTGTTTTCTTTTTTTAATTTATATATTTGGTACAGGGTCTCACTGTGCAGCTCGGACTTGTAGTGAGCCTCCTGGTTTCAGCCTCCCCAGCACCCGGATTATAGGCATGCACCACCACACCTGGACTCAGTCACCAGCTCAGGGCACCCAGGGGCAGGGTGGGGCTGTTGCAGCATGCGGTACCTGGATCAGACCCTAGTCGCTGAACTTGCCTAAGCCGGCACTGAGCTATCTTGTT
>NW_004524589.1:1138080-1141175 GCF_000260255.1 Octodon degus | reverse complement strand
GTGTCGTGTTATTTTTCTCTTGTTGGCTCTCTCTCTCTCTCTCTCTCTCTCTCTCTCTCTCTCTCTCTCTCTCCTTCCTTTCTTCTTAATTTTCATTAAAAAATACAAAATTAAAGAGAATTAGGAAGGATGATAAATAATTAAAATAAGAAAACAAGGGCCAGTAAGATAGCTCAGAGGACTAAAGCACCTACTTAGGCAAGCTTAGGCAAGTACAGGGACCGAAGTTCAACCCCCCACACCACATGCAGAGCCAGCCCTGCCCCCAGGTGGGCTGAGCCAGCCAGCGGTTGGGGCCTAGCGGCACATGTCTGTAATCCCAGCACTGGGGAGGCTGAAAGCAGGAGGGTCACCACAAGTCCAAGCTGCAAAGTGAGACCCTGTAACAACCAAATACTTAAAAAAAAAATCTTTAAAATAAGAAAACAAATTATAGGACCTTTTTTTTTTATAGGACTTTTAAGTCTGACAAATTGCTTATATATATCAAAATATAGAATATTGATATAAATGTTTATTAACTACCAGCTGCACCTCCATCTTTTTTTTGTATATGCCTTTTGATCCATTCTGCATGGGACCATGATTTGATAATGATTGCTCTTTTCAAAAAATAAATTTGTCTTTCTACTAGCACGAATTTTGGAAATTTGTGCTTTTATTACTGACACTTTAGAAAGCTTTATATCATCTTTACAATTTGTTTGATAATGTCCTGTAAAATTTTAGGATGGGAAATTTGGGAAACCTTCTACTAAGTTGTTTTTTTTCCCATACATGGGCCCTGAGAATGCAAAATATTTAAAATTTTCTTGGGTAGTGACTAATCTTGAATCCTCTTTGAATCAACTGCATTAATTAAGTAGTTGTTGACATCCTCTGTGTATCTTTATTATAAACTGTGAGGCCTTAACAGGTGATCTCACATACAGCAGTATCTGCTGTTTACAGAAAACATGTAAGCCCCCAAATACAGAAATTCTAATTGTATCTGATGCATACAAACAGCTGTAGTATACAAACAGTTGACAAGATGTCAACAAGAACTGACTTTTCTACCAAAAATACGCTTTCTGAGCATTTGGAACAAATGCCGGCCAGCCGAGATTCTGGCTCCACATGGTTGTATTTGCTTCACAATATCATGATGGTCTGCTGTGCTGGCACAGGGACTCCAGGCAAGCCAGAAGCCTGAGGATTCCTGAAAGCCCTTCCTACTTGGATGGTAACATTAGCCTTGTACCCAAGTGTCTTAGTTACTTTTTACTCGCTGCATGGACAAATACCCGACACTCAAAATGAAGGAAGGAAAGGTTTATTTAGCTCACAGTTACTGGAGGGTTCAGTCCATATTCCACTGACTCCAAGGGAAAGGACAACAGTTCACGCGGCAGAAAACAATGAAGAGCAGAGGAGGAGCAGCAGCTGCAGCGTCCATCAAGCCTCTCTCTTCTACACTGACTGCGAAGTCCAGCGCTCCATGGTGAAGTTTAGCGCTCCTCCAAAGTGGCACGGCTGCAAGGATCAAGCTCCTCCAAAAACTGGGACTTCTCCACAAAAGTAGGGCAGGGCGGCAGGAAGTCGGACACGGGTGACCGGAAACCTTTCTCAATTCCTGGGCCCTGCCCACCTGCAGGGCTAGGCCCCCATGCTGAGAACTGCGGGAGCTGATTCATCCAAGTTGACACAATGTATTAACTAACACACCAAGTGACTACAAACTGTGCTTATATAGTTGCTAAAAACAAATTAAATGAATCCTCAATTTACCCTTAACCAGATCCCCAGTATACCCAAGTCATTGCAGTGCCACCTGATGCCATGAGAGTATGATGAGAAGAGATTGTCATCACAAGCAATTGTAGTTAAAATATCTTACTTTTACCTATTTGACAAAAATATACAATCAAATGAGCCCACTGCTGGCCGCTGCTCCCTATCTCTTAGGCCCTTAAAAGAGTTCTATGCATGAATGATGTCCTAGTGTTCACTGGTGTCATGTTAAACCTGGCCCTGGGATCAAAGTTGGGTGGCAGTTGAGAAAGAAAAGGTAGCAAGTAAAATTAGCTCCTTGGAGTTTGCTTGTGTAGGCTGTACAAAAGTGCCTGGAGGGTCCATTTATGCTATGCACAACAAGCAAAATCATTTGGTTTTTTTTAAAGCTTTTGTTGTACACTATCTATTGTATTAATAAGAATGCTTTCATTTGCAAATTACAAGCACAATCATTTGTAGTAGCCCTGTTTAATGGAAAGAAGAAATCAATGCAACCCTACCAGGAGAATGTGTGGTCAAAGCAAGTTTTGAATAGGAATGCCATTTAGAATGTCCAACAACTTGAATGACTCAAGTATTACGTATCAAGTTGGATATTCACTTGAAAGAATAGATACTGCTTCTTAAGCCATATTCATTTGATCCCAAGGCCTAGATTTGGGTATGTGAGAAACAGTATTTCAAACACAAAGAGAATGGATGCAATAGAAGAGAAATCAATGGTGATTTAGGGAAAAGAATAACACAAAGTCAAAGTGTTTGAGAAAACAAGAAGGGATGGGATGCGGAAGGGTAGTGCAGAGGATGGCCATGAATAATTGCTAACACTTCCTCCTTTGTCACAGGGGCAAATGGGAGTTGGATGCTTGATGTACCCACAGGAGGACACTGTCCTCACAGACAGCCCACATGGGGACTGGGTAAAGCAGCCAGCCACCTGGAATTCATGTACAGTCTCCTGGCCTTGGAACCTGAGAGCTGGTAGTAGCAATTGTACTGAGGGAAGTGATGGATTATTTCACTGATGTGATACCTAAGGTTATGCATTGACTTGGGTGAGCTCTTGTACTCAGTTACTCAACCAAATGGAATGCTAGGTGTTGGGAAAAGGTGTTTTTTAGCTATGATGAACATATGTGCTTGGTTGATTCTAAGTAAAGCATATGGTTCTTGGTAGTGTGAACAGGTTTCTAAGCATCTGAAGGCCTCAGGAAGCAAAACCAGAAGTGTCACAAGGAAAAAACTGCTTTAGGTCAAGAGTATCAGTTACTGCAGAACTCTCCAGCCTGCCTGAGTGCCCTATGAGCATCACACCTGTA
>NW_004524589.1:1091343-1137859 GCF_000260255.1 Octodon degus | reverse complement strand
TATATCCCTGTTACATTTTTCTTTACCCTTTAGTGGGGAACTGTCTTGTGCATAGCATGAGTTAGCAACCTCCCTACCCTCTAGATGCCAGCAAACAAAGATGTCTCCAGACAGTGCAAATGTTCCCTGAAGGAGCTAAATTATCTGCATTGAAAGCCACTGCATTATGCCAAGTGTGTGAGGTCCTGGGCTGCTCCTTTTCTGCTTTAAATTTGTGGTCCACAACTGTTTGTGTTTGCTGCAGAATACTTCCAGGTTGACTTTTATCTCTCTGTGAAGCGATGCAGGGAGGAAGCCCTTAGGGCACCGGCCAGGCTGCATGCATCCTGCTCTGACCAAGACCCTCTGCCTGCAGCCAGAAGCCCCTTATGCTGCAGAAAACTCAACTCTTTGAAGAGAGCTTTCTCATGGCACATTGCACAGACAGAACCTGGAAAGTGAGGAGAGGTGTGTAAGGCCTCCACTAACAGATCATTAGGAACCTTTGAAAGATGAAGTCATCCATCTTTAATTTATCCTAAATTTTTTACTTAATAACTTTTCTTCTTCCAATTACATGATTTTTTTGTTTGTTTGTTTGTTTTGGGCAGAACCAGAGATTGAACTCAGGCCCTTGCACTTGCCAGGGAAGCACTTATTCCGCTGAGCCATCTCCCTGGCCCCCATCCATCTTTAATTTAAATGACAAATCTTTAGTTTAGGGAGAAAGTGCATCTGACAAACTTGCTCCAAGATTTGTACAGACTAAAAATAAAATCAAGAATTGTTTTTAAAAATGTGTGAGTAGAATTACGACAAAGGATGACACGCACATTTGGGTGAAGCATTTCTGAAGCTGTGACTTAGAAGAGGCCATCACATGCAAAGCAAATGCTGCCATTGCACACTCACGGGGATGGGCTGAGTGAAAGAAATAGAAAGCAACAAGTGTTGACAAGCAGTGGAGAAATGGCAATGCACAACGGTGCCACCACTCTGGAAAACAGTTGGGCAGTTCTTCAAAGAGTTGACTTTAGGATCACCACATGATCCAACAGTTTCACTTATAGGTATACACCCAAAATAACTGAAAACATATTGTCACAAAAATCTGTGCCTGAAACTTCAGTTCACAGCGTTATGCACGATAGCCGAAAAGTAGAAGCAAATGAAATGACCATGGACTGACTGAGCAGGAAAACCAAACATGGTATAGACATAGACGCAGCGTTGCTCAGGAATACATACTACAGCATGAATAAACTTTGAAAACATTATCCTAAATGAAATACACCAGACACAAAAGGCTACATTTTGTATGGTTCTGCTTATATAAAATGTTCAGTATAGGCAAATTCATAGAAACAGAAAGTAGAGACTTAGAGGAGGGAACTGGGGCCATTACTGGTGGAGAGATTCTTTTTGATGTAATGGACGTGTTCTGGAATTGGTGGTAATGGTTATACAATTCCACAAATGAATTTTCAGTAATTCATTGAGTTGTGCACCTTAAAATCGTGAGTCTTTGTGAATTATATTTCAACTTAAAACAAAGCAACACAGAATTAGAAAGGTTCTTGGGAAACAGTAGCTAAGAAACCTTAGTTTTATTTTTTATTATTTATTTATTTATTTATTTATTTATTTATTTTTGGCAGAACCGGGGATTGAACTCAGGCCCTTGTGTTTGCCAGGGAAGCGCTTATTCTACTGAGCCATCTCCCTGGCCTGAAACCTTGGCTTTAAATACATCATGATCTCCAGAACAGTGTTCTGGACACATCTGTAGATTCATCATTTAAATAAATAGCTCTTTATTGAGGGCCCACTGTGTGCCAGTTATCTTTTTAGGGTGCATCAGGAATGAAAGAGACCCCAAAGCCACACTTCCAAGGAACTTGCACTGAGAGAAGTCCTTCCTGGCGAGCGCAGTTTAAAAGCTGTGTTGTCAACCTAGCGCACATTTAGAAATCAAAACCGGTTTTCATAAGGAATGCTTGAATGAACTGAGCATTTTTACTTTTAGAAAGAGGAGATGGAGGGAGAAGCATGATAACTGCCTTGAAGAGCTGTTTAGAAGGGAGAGCTTGTCATTCTCCACTGCTCCCCGGAGCAGAGCCCACCCTAAAGGGGAAACATTACAAGGAGGTAGATTTGGGCTTCCAAAAAGCCGAGAAGGAAACTTGCATTATTGTGTACCTCCTCAGAAGCAGGCATTCTGCTAGCGATTTTTCTCCTCTCTTATCCTATTCAATCCTCACAATGTCCCTACAAGGTGCAAAGATTAGCCCCATCTTTAAAAAAAGGAAATGGAGGCTTAGCTAGGTTATATAGCAACCCCAAAGACACACAAGCACTCGGTGGCCACTGTGACAATCGTCTCTTGCCTAGGTGACTCCACATCCCTGCCACTTCACCGTGCTGTCTTGCCAGAACCAAGACTTCCAAAACATGGACGATTGTGGTTGGGAAGCCTGTGTGGGTGTAAAGGTGGTTTGGCACCTCAAAGCTTTTTCCAAAAGTACCTTGATGCTTCATTGAGTATTTCCCTGCTGTAATACCTTCTGAGGCTTGCCAGGAGCACTTTCTAGAAAAGAAGGAGTGAGAGGCTTAAGGAGTTAGAACGAATGGAAGGCGAATCCAGAGACTTTTGTGTATCACCAGAAATGATGCACGTACAGAGTCCAGGATGGGCACATCAGTTTTGTTCAGCAAATATTGCGAATCTTTTTTCTGCTAGGCATCAACTTGGTCTTCATGGAGCTTAGCCTTATATGAGCAAGAGAAGATCTCCCACACAAGATGCAAAGAAACTCCCTATCCTGCCCCGCATGTACATTTCCTTTATGCAGGACAATTACAACCCTAATTTTAAACTCATATTCAATCATCCAACCAAAGGTTATAGATTGTCTTCTGTGTGTCAGGTGCTGTTCCAGGCCTTGGATAGAGCTAAAGCAGTGCATATGCTGGCTCCATAGCTTTGGTTTAGGGAGTACAGTAAGCAAATATAGGTTAAATGTATACTGCACTTGAAAGTGGAAACTGGGCTGCAGATATAGCTCAGTGGAATAAGTGCTTTCCTGACAAGCGCAAGGTCCTGAGTTTGATCCCTGGTACTACCAAAAAAAAAAAAAAAAAAGTGGAAAATACCAAAGAGAAAAGGAGAATTGTGAGTTCTGTGTTTTAAAGGTTGCAGTTTTCCATAGGTGGCCAGGAAGGACCTCACTACCAAGGCGTCATATGAGCATCAACTTTGAGAAGAGGAGGTCGTGAGTTGTGACATGCCGGGGAAAGAGAACTGAGGACAAGGAAGGGCAGGAATGGGGGTGCATTTTGCACCAAGGTGGGCAGTTGGCGCAGGAGGCTATAGACATCCTGGGGAGTCCTGGCAGTGAGAACTGGGGCCTCCTGAAGGTGTGAGTCTCCACCAAGAAGTTGGGAAGTCATTGCAGGAAGGGATAGGAAAGCACCGGGTGTGAAGTGGGGGAGATCGCCTGGGAGGGGGCTGCAGTAGGCAGAATGGCTCCCTAAAATACCCATGCTACCCTCCTCCCTAGAATTTGATATGTTACATACCTTGACTAAAAGGACCTTGCATATGGAAGTTTACAAACTTTAAACTAGGGCAACTGTGCTAGGTTGTTGAGATGAGTCCAGTCTAAATGCAGACCTTGAAAAGCAGAGTTCCCTCTGGCTGGATGCAGGGAGGTGTGGTAGAAGTCCAAAAGGCATAAAGCACCCATGAGAAAGGCTGCAAAAAGAGATTTTCCTCTGTGGGCTTTGGAGCTGACAGACAAAATCATGTCACCAAGACCAAGAAACAAGGACCTCAGCTTACGACCTCTAGGATCTGAATTTTGCCATCAACCTCAGTGGGCACAACACTAATTCTTCTCAGGAGCTGCAGAGAAGAGCTCAGGCCAGCTATCCCTTGGCCTTACTTTTTGAATCTCTGAGCAGAGGACCCAGCCAGACATAGCTCAGACTTCTGATCTGAAGAATGATGTGCTAACCCTGCGTATCTTTTAAGCCACCACATTTGTAATTTCTGAAGCAGGCATTGGAATGCCAATAAAACCATCAAGAGCATAGAGACAGACAAGAGGAGGCTGAACAGCAGAGCTCTGGACACCTCAGTGTTTAAAGCTGGTGAAAAGACGAGAAAAGGGGTAGGAAGGAGGAGACAGGTGGGTGGAGGAAGGCCACACATTAGGTGGGTACCTGAGGCCAGTTGAAGAACATAAGTCCAGAAGAAGAGATCAGTGATCATCCTATGCTAACAGCTGCTGATGAGTCAAGGGTATGTTGCTGTTTCATAGATAAGAAAGTCAGTATTCACGAGGGCATGACTCACCCAAGGCAACGTAAGTGGAAATCGGCAGGGCTTGGTCTTCCGGCTTTGTTCTCTCCTTTACCTCACATTGTCATTGCCAATTCAATTTTTTAATTCTGTATTGAATTTGATGAAGTTCAGAGAAGGATATTTTGGCTTCTGTTCCTTTGCTAAGACGTTGATAGATAGATAGATAGATAGATAGATAGATAGATAGATAGATAGATAGATAAGATAGTTGGCTGTAGCATTAAAACATTACAGTGATCTGATGGTGGATCATACCAGTCACTCGTTTCTCAGCAAATGCAATTATCATCAATCCTGGGTGCATGTATCAGAATCATTAAGGGGATATTTTTGAAAGGCAGGTCCCCAAGTACTAGTCTTATGAAATTCTAACTCCAAAGGTCTTCAAAGAGGTTTCAGTGTCTATGATGACTAAAAAGCTCACATTCATTTTCTTGCTATTTATAGGGCTTGAAAAATAATGCTTAATCAATTCCTAAGGCTATGTGCAAGAAGGAAAAAGTACATACCTCTGACACAGCTCTGGAAAAGAATTTTTGAGACTAAGTGGGAATTTGAGATTTTGTAGGAAACAGAGATGTATAGAAACAGTTATTGGTGTGGGGCTGTTCTTGTGCCCACTTTAGAGCAATTTGTATGTTTTTGTTTACTCAAGTGTTGGAATATTGTAAAGTAAATAAATGATTTCTCAGGACTTTGAAAGCAATAGGTTGAATGTTCACCAACCTTCTCTGCCATTTCAAGCACACAAGTACATTCCATTTTCCAGCATCTCTTGTCATGAATTTGGTACATCATCCAGCCAAAGATGGGCTAGAGAAAGTCTACTCTTTCTAGACTTGACCTTGAAACATGCCACAAGAGCCATCCCTGCCATCAGTCAGCTGAAAGTAGAGAATCCAGAAAGCCTGGGTTAGTGGCCCAGGAAATAAGTGAAGAGAAGTGTAGATCCCAAGTCACTGAGTAGAAAGGAAGCACATCTTGCCTTAGACTGTGACATGCAGGGAAAACAAACTCTTACTTTGTTGAATCACCACTATTTTGGGTTATGGATTTCTCTTGACTAGTGTTATCCATGACTTGTTTCTTTTACTCCCTTAATGCTTTCTGATATGTACAAGAAAGACAAAATAGCAGCCCAAAGGATTCACAACATAAGTTATTAAATGTCAAGATGTAGACTTCTTGGGGCTGGAGAGATGGCTCAGTGGTCTAAAGCACCTATTTAGAACAAGCTTAGCAAAGCACAGGGACCGTGGTTCAACCCCCCAGCACCACATGCCAGCCAGCCCCGCCCCCTGGTGGGCTGAGCTGGCCACACACACACACACACATAAATAAATAAAATTAAAAAATAAAAGATTTAGACTTCTTTGAAGTAGATTTTTTTTTGTAGTGGTATGAGCAATTTATGTATTTGATACAGGGTCTCACTACACAGCTCAGACGCATAGTGATCCTCCTGTTTCCAGTCTACCAAGTGCTGGGATTACAGGGGTGTGTCACAACACCCAGTCTCAATGGCCATCTCAGGGCTGGGGTGGCATGTGGTGCCGAGGATTGAACCCTGGTCCCTGTGCTTGCCTAGCAGTCCTTTAGTGTACTGAGCTATCTCGCCAGCCCTTTGAAGTAGATCTTGTATTTACATTGGTATTGACTTAAGAATGCATAGGGAGTATGTAGTCAGATCAGAAGAAGCTTGGAGTAACTGTAGTCAGACATTTTCAAAGGTGTGTAGTAAATAAGACACTTCTGCTTTCACACTATTGTGTAGAAACAGATGCATATATAATATGTATAGAATTATGAAGTGAAACTAAGCCAGAAAGTGTCTGCTAGAACAAAACCAACAACCTGCAATGAAAAAAAAATAGAAAAAGAAAGAAAATTATAGGTAACTTCTAAAAGTGAGGCATGTAAAGTCTAGAAAAATTTATGGAGAAGGTGAGATTTAAGCAGATCTTTGAAAGATGTGCAGGGCTTTTAGGGAAGGGGGAACAAGGGAAGGACCCTTGCAGCACAAGTTCCTGAGAGAGAGTCATTTTCTGGGACATGGGTGTAAGGATGCATGGGTGGATGCAGGACACACACAGGGAGAGGAAAAACACAGCTGGAAAGCTAAAAGGAAAAGCTGGGGCTATAGTTTGTTGGCTCACCCTCCTCTTCCTTCTTGTTCCTGGGCACAAGCACAGATTATTAGAAGCTTTTTAATTCCTTCTAGAAGTACAATTTCAAGTCCTGCAGTGTGGTCATGGTCCTCCCAGAAATCTGCAACAGCAGTGAACTGGCTGTGAATCCAGAGCAGATGTGCATTTTAAAAAATGAAAGCTTGAGATGAAAAAGTAAGGCGGCAAGCAAGCCAAATCGCTTCCCAGTTTGGCTGTACCTGAAAATCAAGGGAAGGTCTTTTCAGTGGTGGAAGGTAAAAAGACCACTGGTTAGCTGAGGGGCGGCTTAAGCAGCTCTGTCTTCCTGAAGACATTTTCCATTACATAAAGGAACATGGGGGCTGGGGAGATGGCTCAGTGGAATGAGTGCTTCCCTGGCAAGCATAGGGACCTGAGTTCAATCCCCGATTCTGCCAAAAAAAAAAAAAAAAAAAAAGGAACATGGTTGGTCATTTCTAACACAGAGGTTGTTTACCACAAAATCTGCTGGGCTTATCATTAATGCAATTTACCGAATAGTTCTGGCTCTCTACCTTCCGGACACATGGTAGGATTGTACTTCTGTGCTCCCTTTGTACTTTGGGGTACCCTAAGATGTTGGCCAACAGTTCATGAGCAGGAGTTTGGTAAGAAACTTTAAGAACTAATGGATGATTGATTGTGTGTTAATCAGCTTTGTGTTGTATACCAAACATCTGAGACAGTCCATTTTAAAGAAATGAAGTTTGCTGTGGCTCACAGCTTTAGAGGTCTCCATCCACTGCTGGTTGACTGCATTGCTTTGTGCTTGTGGTGTGTCGTGATTATTGTGGCTAGTGAAGGAAAACTGCTTAACTCATGATGATGATGGTGATGATGATGATGATGATGATGATGATGATGATGATGATGATGATGATGATGAGAGAGACAGAGACAGAGACAGAGAGAAGCATTCCTCTATTCCTAAAACCTCCCACCAGGGCCCACTTCTTTAGAATTCTGCCACCTTCCAATAGTGCGATAGTGGAGACCAAGTTTTATTACATAAACTTTTCATGGATATTAATATCAAAACTATAGCAGTCATTATGCTGTATTGGTTCTTTGGAGGCAGTCAGAGAAATGTGTCAAGATGGAGTTTCTGAGAAGTAAGATGTCAGCAAGCCCCTGGTAACTCATGTCAGAGTAGAAAATAAACTTCGGGCCAGAGAGACAGCTCAGTAGAAGGCCAGGGAGATAGCTCAGTAGAATAAGTGCCTGCCTGGCAAGAGTTTAAGGGCCAGCAGATAGCTCAGTGGATTAAAGCATCTGCTTAGGCAAATGTAGATACCAGAGTTTGATCCCTGGCCTGCCATTCCAGCCCCACATGCTGAGACTGAGACGGCAATTGAGATTAGGCAGAGTGGTGCGCACCTGTAATCCCAGGGCTCGGGAGGCTGAAAACAGGAGGATCAGTATAAGTCTGATCTGTGTAGTGAGACAGCATAGTAACTACATTAAAAATAAATAAATAAATAGTAAACTTTCGCTGTGTTAAGTCACTAAGATTTGGGGCTTCTGCTGACTTGTGTACATTGTCAGTTACAAAGCTATGTGCTGGACAGTAAGTGGTTTCCTACAGAGATTGCCACAGCAATTGCAGAGCATTTGGAAGAGGGTGCAATACTGAACGAGTTCCCATCTTTCTTGACAAAACTTGGAGAAAGGCTGGAGAGAAGAGAAATTAGGAAAGAAGAATGGCAAAGAGCATCTGATAAGGAAGTAGAAAGATCCAAGGATTGTGGCAGCCTCAAATTTCTAGGTGGGGAGAGTGGTCAACTCAGACAAACGCCACTGGTGTATCAGGCTGAGTGAAAATCCACCACTCAACTTACCACCAGGAGTTCTAGGTCACAGCAGGCACCGGCAAAGGGGAAAACCTTACCATAGAAGATCAGCAAAGGAGAGGAAAGAGGAACAAGACAGAGGCACGATTTTCAGTCCTTCAAAAGGAATTCATTATGAAGGAGAGCAAGAAGTGGGATGATAACTAGAGGAGGAATGGTTTGTGTGAGTTTTTTTGTTGAAGAGGGAATAGCTTTATTCTTTAATGCTAACAAAAATGATTGCATGGTGAGAAAGAATTTGGATGATACAGGAGAGTGGAGAGGGATTTCTCTGGAGTTCCGTCCTTGAATGTCACAGGGCATGTTAGTTAGCTCTTGCTGGGCGACAAGTCACCTCCAGTGGTGGATTGACAACTGTTGGTCAACTTGTAATACCCAGGTGAATTGATGAGGTGCTGGGCATAAGAGACCCATGTAAGGACTGTTGCCAACAGCATAAAAAAGAACTGGAGAAGAAAAGGAGAAGCTGTTAGGGAGCCATTGGTTCTCCTGAGCTGTTGGTTCATCTGAGGAGCTTGTCAGGCTGGTTTCCTGATATGACCTCAGCTCTTCTCATCATCAACAGATCTTGGGACCTCACTGTCAGTGAAAATGGCTACGGCTCACTTTTGCAGGGAGCTCTGATCCTTACTTTGAGCATGCTTCTGGACTCTGGGTGGAAAGATGGTGCATGCTGGATTTCCCAATATGAACTCAGTTGTTGTCTGCTCAGGAGCCTGGGACCTCATTGTCCCTGAGGGTGGTGGTGGTAACTTTCGAGGGAGTCCTGGGTCTTATCTTCAGTGTTGCTTCCTGGCTTAGTGCAGATCCCTCAGCCTGCTGGAGCAGATTCTTCATCCCACTGGCACAGACTTTCTAACTTCCTCCATTGACTTTTGGGCCTGCCCAGTGAAGATCCATAAAACAGACTGAGGCATTGTCATTGGCTACAGGTCTCCAGCTGGAGTCCGGCAGACATGGCCATGGGTCCAAACTATCAGCTGGATTATTGGGTCTTTAGTGTGTGGGCAGATTTCCTGCACTCTGTGTATAACTCTTTGGGTGACTATTATAAAATAATTCTACAAATGTTGTGTCCTGTGTTGTATTGTTTCCCTTGTAAACCCTGACTGCAACACCTCCAAAACTCCTCGTTCTGTGGGTCAGAGATCCAGGGGTCCTGGTTGTTTTAGCTTCTAAATCAAGGTGTCTCTCAAGACTATAGTCAAGTTGTGAGTCCAGGCTGCAGCACTGCAAGGCTGGACTGGGGAGGACCCATTTCCATATCAGTAATTCCAGTGTCACCAGACTCAAAATCCTTGCTGACCTTGAGCCAGAGACATAAGTTTCTCACCGTATGGGGTCATAGAGCCTTATGGAGCAACTCAAAATGGAGCTGGCTTCCTTCTGATGAAGCAGAAGGTGGGGAAGTCTCTGTGTAACCTTGTGATGTCATTTTGATATGTTCTATTGGTTAAGATGAAGTTGATGGGTCCAGACCACCCCAAAGAGGATAGTTGTACGAAGAAGTATGAACAGAGGTGAGGTTGAGGGGAAGCCACCATGGAGGCTCCATAGAGAGGGGATGGGTCTGGTACAAGTCAGAAGCTCATCCTTGCTGGCACAGGGACTATTCATCTGCTCCCCACCCCAGGGAGAGAAGGTAGCATTTGTGGGTTCACAGAGGGAAGGACTAGGTAGCTGTGGGTTGAAGTGGAGGCAATGGTTATTAGCACTGAGTACCTTAGTGAATGGCAGAGATCACAGTGGGAACCTAGACTTACATGCCTTTGTTCCTCAGTTGTTCCTTAGCAAGGTTTGCAAATCCAGCACAAGGCAGCTCTCTTCCCTTTGATTTTTGACAAGGATGCCTTTAAGGCATTATACCCAAGACACTATCACTTTTACTTTCCTGGACTAAGAACAGTATCAGGAGGCAGAAGCATCACTGAGTTCAAGGTCAGCCTGGGCTACATATTGAGAACTTGGGAAAACATCAGAGGGTGCACCAACAGCTCTCATCAGGAGCGGGGAACTGAGGAGGTGAGGAGCGGAAAAAAGGGAGGCATGGCCTGAAGACTCACACACCAGCTGGAGTTTCCCCTTGTGTTGCTCTTCATTTCCAAAGTCACTTTAAGTCAGAGGCTCTTGACTTTGAACCTTTATGGCTAATGGGAAAAAGGCTTTCTGATGGTTTGTTTTGTCAAAGTATTTGAAAAGTAACATAAACTTCTTTTTTCTCCTCCATCTCAGCAGAGTCCCCAGACCCATCTGCTTACACTCATCTTTTACCCTGGACTCAGAAAATTAACAGTCTTCTGTTTTGAACCTCAGGTATGCACAAGGGAATCTCACTGTTGGTAGAATTGTGGAAAGGCATTTCCTCCAATCTATACCAAGGGGTAGCCAGGTTAGAGAGGTCAGGTTCTGCGATGGCTCAGGTGTCTGGAAGCCCCCTGTATTGTTCTCTTGAGGCTTGACCTTGGGAAAATCCTCCCTCCCCATGTGAAGGGAGGTTCATATTGAGATAAGGCTTGCAATGAAGCTATTCACAAAGTGCTTTGGGAAGACATCTACTATAGTGCATGGGGCATTTTGAGAAAGGCTCTTTGGACACAAATAAGGCTTAGGGATAGCAGGTATCATTAGGGACCCATCTCTGTCCCCAAACACTAAGGACCCTCTCATGGGGTATTATGAGACATTTCTCCCACTTGCATTCTGTTGGACTCTGCCTCCTCTTTCTGTCCTAGGTGTCTTGGGCTCACTCCAGACCATCTTAGGACATCATCTCCCAGCAGGTAGCTTCCTCAGGCAAGGGAACCAATTCTGTTCTTCCAAAGCTCCCTCTAGACTGACTCCACATGGCTAAGACTATGGGCCTCTATTCCCCCTGCAAGAGCGCAGCACGCAGTCCCAGACTCTGGCAACCTTCTTGTCTGGTAGAGGTGATCCGAACTCACAGTCCAGGCCTCAGGCTGATACCGGACAGTTAATAGATGCACCAAGCTGACTTTCGAGAGATTTAGGTCTTGGAGATTGAGACATTCAAGATCTCCTCCAGTGAGTCCTTGGACTGGATCTCCTCCCTAAAATTTTAGCAGGAAGGCAAATCCCACTTCTGATCCTATAGGCTGAATTATGTTGACCTTGGATGAGTACTTGGGAAAAAAAAAAGTTCCGAGAAGCATGCAAGTCCTGGCACGGAGTTCATTGCTTTGACCATCCACCCGCCAGTGCATCACACCTGCTGTCAGTTCTGGAATCTGCAAGGCCACCGCCCCAGATCAGTCCCAGGGATGCTGCGATGTCTTCCCTTCCATTAGACTCAGTTGTGAGCTGGGCCCAACTATCTCCAGAAGTGGGGACGAGGGTTTGCAGCCTTGGGTCTGGGAAGGCTGCAGAGGACCTGAAGGCAGGTGGAGGCCTGGATCTGCTGGTCCTGGAGGGCCTGGGGTGAGGACACGCTGGGTCTTGCCTCCTGGCTGGGACTCATTTCGCCTGGGGTGTCAAGCACCTTGTGGCCCAGGTGGGTCTCCATGTGGGTGCAGGGGACCAGACAGACAGGTGTGGAGGCCATGGGGAGGCCGCGTGGCGGCACTGCCAGGCTTACACAGACATGTAGCTTTTCCACTTCTAATAGGATCCAAAGACCAAGAAGCTGTGATTTCAGAGAATCCTAAGGCGACTTTTTGTGAGCTTGCGATGGTGAAGACATCATTGGAAGTGTAGTGAGAGAGTGATGATTCCCCGAGGTCGCCCAACTGCCCTTGGCAGCAGAAATCAAAGCAGGGGACATGTCTCTGCCCCGCCCCTGGCCTGGTTGCCATTTAGGTCCCTTTGGAGGAGTCGAGGAAGTACTTTGCAAGAAGTACAGAAATGATACCCAAAGACACAAGAGTAGGTGCGCGCAAATCTGAGCCACTCGCCGCGAGGCGCAGGCTAGGAATGGGGGCCAAGGCTCGGTGCCTGTGGGGACTCGCAGGGCGGCAGGGCGGCGGAAAGCCAGGCTGAGACGGCTGCTGCACAGTTCCCGTGGCCCAGCGAGGTGGTGAAGTTGGCCACGGCCCGCAGGCTCAGGTTAATTCAGCTGCCCCCAAGCCCCTGGCTTCCAACAAAGATTAATCAGTAGTTCTACCTACTTTACTCTTAACTTTCGTCGTCGTCGTAGTTGTTTATCTTCCAGGACAAAACCTAGTCCCTAGAGAAGAACAGCAATGCCAGCTCTAGAAGGGCCAGGAAGCCTTGGTCAGCGGCAAAGACACTGGCATCTTTCCTAAGAATCCACCAGGGGCAGATTAGAATTTCTGGGGAAGAAAGGACCGACGGACCTTGAAGTCCTACTAGAATTTTGAGTTCTTTTTTTTTTTTTTCCCAGTGGACACCTCGGAACAGATGAGTTCCAAGCTGCGCAAAATCTGCTTGGCCCTGCGGGTCAGCCGAGGTGTAGTGCGTGGACGAGAGGTTGGCTCTGATGACAGAGACCCCTCTTTCTAACGTGGGGCGCAGGTGTAGGTCCGTAGGGTTGGGGTGGTGAGGCCTCGGGTGCTCCCTTGTGTCCGCGTCCCTCCTTCCACCAATTTCACCCAAGCAGGCAGAACCATCGCCCCCTTCCCCTTCCCCTGAGGGTGCCTTTACGTTCAGAGTTGCAAGGCCCTGGTGAGGGCTCCCGGGCTGGGCGTGGGACCCGGCGGGAGCGGTCTGGAGGCCCGGCGTTCCCCACCGCCTCCCGGCTCGGCGCTTCCCCAGGTGACAGCCTCCGTCCCCCGCAGTGATTTCCTCCGCCTCCTGAGTGCTGTCTCTTCCTCCTCTCCCTGCTTTCCCTCCGCCTCGCCCAGCGTCTACTTTTCCCCTGCTGTTCTCAACTCTCCACATGGGGTCCTAGGCTCGACGTGCCCCCTCTCGCTCCCTGCACCCAGCCTGTCTCTGCAGGGAAAGAGAGGCTGTGCAGGAAAACATTGAAACAGCCCAAATGAAAGCTACTACCTTACCAAAGCATCCAGCTGTGTGCAAGGGGGTGCGAGTCCAGGGTTTGTGGCGCGGATTTCCCGCGAATTCCCGCCGCTGCCCGCGTCCGGCGCAATCTCCCAGATTCCTCCATTGACTCTCATTCTGCTGGTCTCTCAGCGACGATTTGCAAATCTGGGCTTCCCCCTACGGCGGAGAATAACCCGGGGTCTGCTTCAAGCCTGGCTGATTTTGTTCCTGTGTGTGCGCGCTTGTGTGCACGCGCAAAGCGCGTAAATGCGCTTTTGGAAGTGGAATATCCTCAGGGCAAACGGAGAAAGCGCTAAGGGCTCTTCATAACTCGGAGATCTCACTTTGGGGGGCCCAGGGGAGAGCTGGCTGGGCTCCCCTGCGGGCACATTCTATTGGTGTCAAATTCACTCCAGAAGGCCTCCCCCACCCCGTTCACGAGCACTTTCAAAGCTAGGGTCTTCTGCACACCGACTTCTCTCCGGGCTCCAGAAAGGGTGGCCCCAGCGGAGTCAGCCAGCCTGGAAGGCTTCACGCGGTCTCTGTGATCCTAGCTTGCACGTCTTCCTCTTGGGATTTCAAGCTTTCTGCAAATAGCTAATTACCTTGGGGTAATTCCGAAATAAAGGGGTAGGAATGGGGTGGGTTAGGGAAGAGACTGCTCGTGTGAAGTTGCCGGTCCAGTTGTCGATCCGTGGAGAGTCTGAAGACGGCCTCGAAATTTCCCCTAAGAAATCTGGTTTTGCTAGTCGATCTCACCAGACTTCTTTGCCTAGAGGCTCGAAATGAGTAATAGGCCCTGTGTGTTCAAGTCTTCGGCGAACATGATAATAAATATATTCAAGAAAAGCGAGAGACTGCTTACAACTAGCACCTAAACTTCTTCCATTTGCCAGGAAGCGCCACATAAGCCCTCCTCCAATCAATCGTGGAGCCCAGTGGAAGAAGAAATCTGGGGGAGACATCTTCTAAAGGAATTAAAAAGCCAGAGCGGATTTTATTTCCTTCAGTCAAGTGTGAATGATGGGGCCGACGCAGCAAGGGCGACCAGGTCTACCTGACCGAGTGCGGAAGAACGCTGGGGCCGCAAGGTCATCCGGACGGCGGGGGCCACGAGCTCTGCGCCTTCAGGCGGTCCCCAGGCCCCAGAGGCCACTTTCACCCCGAAAACCCCACCCAACAGGTACTTTTTGCCTCTCCACAAGTGTGAGTTTTAGCTCCTCAGAGTGACTCGCCAAGGGCATGTCCCGGTACAGCTGTTGGCACATTTTTCAGATTTGTTCATTTCTAGGAATTTGCATGTTTTTAGGGTAGCTAAAACCGCCAAGGCTCACGTTACATCTTAAAATATGCAAGTCTCTTCGCACTACCCTGTCACTTAGTAAGGCTCAATTGCTTCTTAAAAAGAGGGCTCGGGACTGGGTTTTTTCCTGCTTTGACACCCTCACCCCCAACCTACTTACAATTCAGAAGTCATTCCCTCCAGCTGTCCGGGAGGTCCGGATAGTTACGGCTCAGGGCTGCCTCTGAGGTTCTGTGTGACCGCAGAGTCCTGTCAGCTGGGCTGTCTATAATCTCCATTATTTCATTAAGGATAACGATTTGGGCACATGCTAGCCAGCTGGAAACCTAGGTAGACCCAAACCTGGTGTCTAACCATGGAAAGTATGGTGGGCAGCACAGGCCCTGAGGACACCTTCAGGGCAGGGCAGGGAGCCCAAGGATGCTCCAAATCTCCTCTAATTGATGCCCAGTCAGTCTGCCACTGTCACTTCACGATGCTCCCTGACCGATGGGGTTCAGTAGCCAGGAGGGGAAGGGGTGGGGGGTAAAGGAAAGAAAGAGGAAAGAAGCAAGCTTTGAATATATTCTCAGCTCTCTAAAAGAGTGTGTGGTATTTCTTTGCAGACTGGTAGGGAATCCCTCACCACCACCACCACCACCACCACCATTCCTAAGCCCTCAAGTGGATTTGGCAGTAAGGATAGGAACAGAATGGAGTGGGATGATGCCAGTGCTAGTGGCTTGTCTGATCTCATCTTTTCCAGTGACCCAAGTGGGCTGGAAAGCCCTAAGCAAAGGCTCCAGTGACCACCTTACCTGTACCTCCCCCTCAGTAATCCGGTGGGATGGCAAAGGGCAAAAGCTGTCCTGGGGCGGTCCCTAGGCCCCCTCCTCCCACTTCTAAGAGGAGCCTGACTGCACCCACTAACTTTGTGTTCACTCATTCCACAACTATTCACGGAGCACCTATCACATGCCAGACATTGTATCAAACTCCCCAAAATGCAGTGTGCGTGGAGCTCAGATTGCCCACCCGGAGACTGTTTCCCTGACGTGTCACGACATGCATGTATCTTGGTATTGCCAGAGTTGCTGCTCTACAGATTCCAATGCTGGGCACATGGACACAAGGAAACATAACTTTTGCATAACTTTTACTTCTCCTTTCTTTTTTTCTTTCTTCAAGTAGCAAAGGACCATTAATTAGAAGAATAATTACTGCTACCCTATATTATCCCAACCTGTTCAACTTCTATCTGCTGCAGACAATGCTAATAATGGCAATTATTGCTTCTATAAACACCGGAGGCAGCCCTCTTCCCCCGCAGTGTGTGTGTATTTAAAGAATATATATAAAAAGTTGCCCCACTCATTTGCATAGCTTCATCTTTACCTTTTCCCATTCAGCCTTTGCAAAAAGCATATCTATTCAAAGCCCTTGCAAAAAGCATATCTATTCAAAGGGCATTTAGTCCATTTCTTTCTTGGCCGGTAAACCTATTCATCAATTGTTCTGCCTTGTAGATTGCATTCTAATGCTAATCTAGCGTGTTAAATATCTTTTTGTTCCCCTTTCACCGTTTTGTCATTCAGTTTATCCAGTTTTGGTCACCCATTTTATTTATTTATGCGCCTGCTCCTATTCAGGGGCTCATGTATTTTTTATTATGTTGTTTCACTGTCACGCAGTGTCAACTTAGTCTATTCAATGGGGGCTACTTGAAGGCCGGAGGGACAAAGCGTGTACACATTGCACCGCTATTCATTCTGGCCAGCTGGATCGGCTGAAAAAAAAACCTTGTGAAAAGAAACGCCTCACAATGGACACAGAAGAAGTGCACAATGCTAACAGTTTTCCAAATACCACTGATTGGTTTCTTCACAATGAAGAGAAAGCCGCCGCTTTTTCTTAGCTCCACTTCAACAAACAACACTCTCACAAAACCTCCCAACCCTGCGTTTTGTTCCCGGACAAAACCTCCTCGACTGTCTAAACGCTCCCACTGAAGGACAAAAAAAAGGATAAAAAAAAAAGCTCTTTTCACCATTTCCCCCCTTTTTTTTCCTGCAAGAGAGAAAAAAAGAAGAAAAAAAGGTGGGGGGGATTGTCAGTGAATTAATAATATCAGTCTTTTAAAAGAAGAGGGCTGACCTTTGAGGTGCACTGGGCTGAGGGAGAAAGAACAGGGGAGAGATTAATAAAGTTTGGACGCAGCTCTGGGCCGCGGCTGGGCTGCAGGCGTTGGAAAGATTCAGCCGCTCCGGGCGGGCGAGTCGCGGGAACTCAGTTCACCAGAAGATGCGACCCGAGCCGCTCTCTGATTGGCTGGCGCACAGCCGGCTGCAGGAAGAATCACATCTTAGCATCTTCTGCGGCCCTGGCGCAGGCAGGCCGGTGCCTGCAGACAAGGGACAGATCCACGGTTTGGTCTTAGTTTCTTTGGGTGGGTGGGGGACTCTTTTCAAAGTAACTACAGCATTGAGCTTCCCCTGTGGCCCCGTAAAGCCCCTCAGCACCAGTCCTTATGGCTTACACAGAACAATTTTACTTGTTCACAGCAAAGTCCGAGGCTACCCTCCTGGCCCCTCTTGATATAAAGCTTGTTTCAAGAGGTCAGGGAACCATGGCTAGCAAAGAAACATGGTGCTGGCTTTTAAAAATCTTCTATGGAAAAAATGGAACAGTAAAAGGGAAAAGAAGAAAGGAACAGAGGAAGGAAAGAAGAAAGGTTGAGATGGAGATAAAGAATAAGAGGCAGAGATAGAGAGAGAGATTTTGAGGCAACAGCAGCTCCTGGCCTATTCCCAGAGCTGTATTTGTGGTCCTTTTCAGACTCCTACAGCACCTATCCAGGCAGGTTCTCCATGCCCTCCAGCCTGAGTCGCTTTTCTGATGCCCAAACTTGACCTCGGCACCGGGTAACTTGGCCTGAGGCTTTCTCGAGGAGCAGAGCCCACCAACTTGTTAGTAAACCCTTCTGAGCCAGAGCAGGCAATAAACGAGCCCGGGGGTGGGGGGAACCTATGGACACTTTGCATTCCAACAGCCACACACTTTGTTGACGAGGTGAACCCAGGGCTCATCCCTGGCTCCTTCTACCTCCTCTTATCCGTCTTTCTGGTTTCCTCATTCATCAGCACTTGGAGAATTTCTCCCAGAAAATACTGAATGTTGGGAAAAGGGGAGATGGGAGGGGGCAGGGAATCTTCAGACCGGTGGGCCCGAGCTGGAAGGCTCAGGGAGGTAACTAAGATTTAGGGCTGGGGTGATTTCCAGAGAGCCGCAGGAAGTTCCGTGTTGAGAAGTGATGGGCTGCTACAAAAGGGAAAGAAGAAGCTTTGAAAGGATTTAATTAACCGTGTCAGGGATAATTACCCCTGGACAGTCCAAATTAGTTTTGCATAATCGCTCAGAACCATATGAATTAACTTATAATATTGCAAAGAGCTCGGGGAATAACAGGAGAGGGATCGTTTTAATTAGTGAATCAGGGTCAAACCAGCAGAGCTTATTTCTCACATTTCCAAAACTTTTCATGGTTTTTAAAATATTATTCCATTGGGAGAAAACAATGACTTTAAAGACTTGGGCTGCTTATAAAGACATGCAGCTCTAGGGATGGCCTCTGTCAAGTGGAGAACTAGTTTAAGACTTGGTCGGAGTGTCTTGAGAATTTCTATCTCCAGTGGTAGTGGTGGTGGCCGGTGGGGTTCTCTTTCTGCAGCTAACTTTTAAAATTCTTTTTCTGCTATTCCCCTTGATGCCCTATCATTTCTTTTTTAAGACTGAAATCATTAGGACTGACTTAATACTTTTTCACCAGTGGAAACTTGTTTAACCCTGGAAATTCAACCCTCCTCATTAGAATTTGTTTGACTACATCTCTATCCTAGAGTGATGAGTACGGCAGAAAACATCTCAAAGAAGCTACAAGTTGTACATTTCTGTTGGCCTTGATTTCCCTTCCAAGTAAAAGCTGAAAGTGCAAAAGAGAACACCCCAAAGATATGTGAACAAATTATAATGATTTAAGTGGTGGGGTTCTGCTACTAACAAGATAAAGTGGTTAGGCAACTTTTCCTTCTTAAAATGTTACTGGAAACTGGTGAAATGCTTTAAACAGCCTGGATGTTTTCAATGGGTTCTGTTCTACTAGTTCATGAATGTTTTTTTTTTTTTTTTTTAGATAATGCAACTACTTGAGTTTTTTCTTTATCTTCTTTCCTATTCACGATTAAAAATGTGATAAATCAGGTTTTTGGCTCTGAATAACAATGGCTTGATTTAGATTTCCTAGTAAATCTATTCAAAAGTGAAACAAAGGCGGCCTTTGGAGGATACCTTACACTTCACCTGGACCAGGCACGTAAGGGCAATTCAGATAAAAATCTTGTTAGGAACTCAACAAGAAATAGAGGATTTTCTCTTTTCCCTGGTTCAGGCTTTATTTAAACTCTTTGTTCAGAAAAAATGAACAGAGTGATAGTTTGATTCTAATTTACAGATATATCTTAGACGCATCTAATATTAAATTAGAAGATCACACAAGAAAACCATTTACACATAAAGGTTAAAACCAATATTTAAACTTTTTAAAACTTTATATTACATAAAACCAAAATGAAACTAAATACATGTTAGCCGACTTCATTCACAAACATCAGTCAAAATATATACATTTTAAAAGAAACAAAAAAGCTATAATTGAGGAAGGTTCTTTTCCCCCTAAAATGTGGGGTTTTTTATTATTATTTGCAAATGAATTGCAGGCGATCTATAAAATAAGCTAATCCCAGAGGGAACTTCAAAACACATTAAAATGGTTCAAGTTGCGGAGAGAAGCTAGCTGCAAAAGGAAAGAATCTGTCAAAACAATTCTGTGCTTTTTTTTTTCCAGTTTTGCTAAATAATAAATATATAATTAGCACTCAGACAAAAAGTCTGATTTAAGGTTAGATAAAATTGCGCTTTTGAAATAGTTT
The DNA here is from genome assembly GCF_000260255.1 of Octodon degus. Lineage (NCBI taxonomy): Eukaryota > Metazoa > Chordata > Mammalia > Rodentia > Octodontidae > Octodon > Octodon degus. The sequence continues at coordinate 1,118,255 of NW_004524589.1, read as the reverse complement.
CCGCAATTTTTAAGTTAACTTTTGACATTTGTCCAAAAGGCGTCTGAGTCTAAAACTGACTCCAAATCAGAGCAGCGAAAAGAGCCCCTCTCCCCAGACCCGACGTTCTCGCCGACAGATCCACATTTACAATCTTCGGGTGAGCTCAGCCGGAAGGGGAGACTGGAGCAGCGCCATTCCCCTTTTGGTAAACGGTGTCAAAAATCCACGACAGCGGACTCAGACTCCTAGTAGATTTTTCTTTTTCTTAACGAGCGAGAAAATCTAACCGGCAACTTTGCTTTCGCATTTCGCATATTTCTGGTCCACATTTCTTACTCTTTGGGGCCAGCTCGCGCTCTGATTTGCATACGGACTGATAAACAAAAGAAACCGTGAACACCTCACACACACGAGGCCAGAATCGAGCCGGCCACTGGTCAAGAGCGGATCAGGTCTGGGAGTTCTGCTTGAGAGAACCGAACCTTGCGAAGTTCAAATGGTGCAAAGGAGAGCCTGGCTGCGCGGTGCCAGCCCCGCTCGGGGAGCTCCCGGCGCAGCTCCGCAGCTTTGCCCCTGTGCCCGCCAGGTCCGACTGGCATTTTAACAGAAAGCATGCAACGCAGACCAGGGCGAGGAAAGGGCCGTGAGAAACCAAAACAGTCAGACACTCCCAGCGAACGAAACTGTAAAGCCCGACGTGTCAAAAAAGGGACTCCACCACCGCGGCGGGTCAAAATGCAACAGGTTCCCAAGTGCAAAGTGAACACTGCCTGCCGCGGGACAGACGCGACCGCCCTCTGGTCTGCCGGCTGCCGAGCGCGGGTGGGCGCTGCCCCGCGGTGCACAGCACCCAAGCCCGCGCACCCGTGGCCCGCCCGGCACCTCCGCCCGCACCTGTACACCTATGTACATCCGTCCCCGAGCCCCGTCGCGGGGGCGCCCAGGAGGCCGCGGAACTCGTACCTATACATATGTACACGCGTGCGCAGGGTCCCCGCGGGGTCATAGCGCGGCGGCGTAGGCCGCGGGGTAGGGGTCCAGCTGCGGCTTGCCCATGCCCGGCAGCAGGATGTAGGCGAGCGGAGGCTGAAGCCCCGGGCTGGGCCACGCGCTGCAGTTGCACGGGATCATGTACCCCGGGTTGCCGGGGCTGGGGTGCGAGTGCGTGTGCCCCCCGGCGGCCGCGGCAGCCGCTGCAGCCGCTGCGGCGGCGCCGTGGAAAGCGCCCGCGCCCGCGCCGGGGTAGCCGAGCGACGAGGCGTACGGCAGGCCGGACGACGAGGACGAGATCTCTGCCATCTTGGAGCCCAGGTCGAGCAGCGAGTAGGGGCTGCCCGCGGCGGCAGCGGCGGCGGCAGCGGCAGCAGCTGCGGCCGAGGGCTGGAAGAAGACGCGCGCGGCTGCGGCAGCGGCGGCGGCGGCCGCCTTCTCGGGGTTGGCGAGCAGCGACTCGGGCACCAGGCCGCCGCCTGCGCCCGCGTGCAACCCTGCGCCCGCTTTGAGCGCCGGGTGCTCGGCGTCAGCCACGCCGCCCAGCCCGTAGGGCACCGGGAAGGCGAACTTGTCCTTCTTGAGCAGCGTCTTGGGCTTGCGGCGCGGCCGGTACTTGTAGTCGGGGTGCTCCTTCATGTGCATGGCGCGCAGGCGTTTGGCCTCGTCGATAAAGGGTCGTTTCTCCGACTCGGTGAGCAGTTTCCACTCAGCGCCCAGGCGCTTGCTGATCTCCGAGTTGTGCATCTTGGGGTTCTCCTGGGCCATCTTGCGCCGCTGCGCCCGCGACCACACCATGAAGGCGTTCATGGGCCGCTTGACGTGGTCCACCGGTTTGGACATGCTCCCACCGCCTGGGCAGGAGCCCTCGGCCCGGAGAAGATCGGCGCCGGCTGCCCGCGGGGACCCCGGCGTCGCCCCGCGCGGGAGGAGGGGCCCAGAAGACCCACCCAGGGCCGCCTCGGGGTCTCCAGTCGCCTGGCGCTCGAGAAATTCTCTCCCGGACCCCGGGACTCGTCGGCGGTACCCTCGCCCCGCTGTGGCTGGCGCCTTCTGCTGCTTTCTGTCCTTCCTAGCCCGAAGGCGTCCGCTCGCGAAGTCCCAGCTGCCCGGCGGAGCTCTGCCCCGTCTCGATCTTTCCCCTGTCAAAGGCAAATTGGCCCCGAAAGTTGCGTCGAGGAGGCTCCGCCAAGTTGAGCCGAGGCTCCCGCCGCCGCGCGCTGCCAAGTGCCAAAGGGGGCTCTCGGCGGCTGGAGTGTTTGGGTTCTCCTCGGTGACTTTCTCATTTGACAGAAGCAGATGGGGTGGGGGAGGAGGGGAGGTGGCCCGGCGGGAGGCAGAGGGGGAGGCGGAGGAGGATCCGGACGCACCGCAGTAACGTGGCACAGCAATGGATATAAACACAAATACAGCGGCACCAGCGGGTCTTCTCCGCTCCTGGTGGGGCGCGGCTGGGAATCCCCAGGTCGGCCAGGGTTTGGGGAGGAATATGCCCCCCAGCACCTGCCTCTGGCGTCTTCCGCTCCGGCCTCTGCGCAGAAAGGGTGCGGAAGGGGGCTGAAGCAAGCCTGGTCGCCCAGCCTCAGAGGAGAGGCTCCCGGCTCGCAGAGGTGCCGCATCGGGCCGTCCCCGGGGCCATGCTGGATTCGCGCGCTCCGAGCCCTTCCGGTGCTGTTACTCCGGCTTCCAGTGCGCGGAACGTGGACGCGGCGCAGCCTTGGCGGGCCGGGTCGGCCGAGTCTCCTGCTCGCTGCTCTCGGCCGCTCCTCCCAGCACTTGCAACTAACTTGGCCCAAGTTTCCTGCGCCGGCGCCGCCGCGCCTCTCTTGGCGCGCTCTCCTCGGAGCGTGCGCCGCGCCCTGGGGTCCCTTTCTCCCGCTTTTCCGGCTTCTCGGACTACAGCCCGGCAGGCACAGGGGCCGAGGTGCTGGAAAGGGGAGGGCTACGCAACACGCACCATCACCTCAGTCCGCAGGTCTGCGCGGGGCTTGCTTCGGCTTTCAGCACGGCCGCAGCGCAGCGGGCCCCTTTCCTTTCCAGGCCTCCACTCGTCCTCTCGGGCGGCGGCTGGAGCCCTTGTGGTGGCTCAGGTGAGCGTCTCCACCTGCGTCGCTGAGCGCCCGGAGCTGGCGCTGGGTGTGCATGTCCGGCCGCGGGTGAGTGTGTGTATATCTTGGGGCATGCGGAGGAGGTGGAGCCCAGGACTCCGCGAGGGAGGAGGGACCAGCGCGGAGCCTCCGCCTGCTCTCACAGCCCCCGGACCTGGAATTAACAGGATCCCCCCACCCAGCCCTCCGCCCCCTCCCAATACGCCTCCTCCCACTGCTTTGCACTTGAGAGCAGGTTTAGGCGAGTGCAGAGTCCGCAACGCGCCGCGGAGTCTGCGCACTGTTTGGCGTTGGCAACCCTTGGTGTCACTGCCGGGAGCCCTGGCCGGCCTGGGAGGCCGCTCTGGTCACAACTCCGGGAGTCCGTGCCTGGAAGAAGACTGAGGCGTGCAGAAGGAGAGCCATGGGAGCTGCGGGGCAAGAGGGTTAAGCCTGGGAGAGGGCGGGGGTACCCCTGAACGTGTTTGAGACGGTTCCTAGCGAGAAAAGTGCTCGTTTTCCAGGAGATCCAGATGTTACTGGCAACAGATGCTGCCCGCATTTCCTTGCACTGGCGATGCACGCAGTCAGAGGTAGTGGAGTGAAAAATAGTTTAGGAGAGACCGGGCGTGCTCCTGGCAACCCTTTCCAAAAGGAGCTAGCTCAGGCTGAGACTCTGCCTCCCTGACTGACGAGTCACAGCTCTTTAATAATTCTGCTTTGTTTTTATCCTGGTCGCCAGAGCTATCTGTATGCTGGTCTCTTTAAGGTTCGGGTGACTCCATACTATCTCACTTAAATGGACAGATGGGGTGGAAGTGTTTAAAGTCGTTAAGAAGGTATAAATCCTGGCTCTGGAAGAAGTGAAAACACACCTATCACGGTATACTGGAATATATATGCTTGAGCATATTTTGAGCACCGTTTATGCTATTGAGTAGTTAGAGCAGTTTTAAAAAATAGTTAAACATCATTCGAAAATATCAAGTAGTATACATTTGTGTATATTTCTCACTTCTTGATGGAGAGCACATCTGTCTGGGGGTTTAGTTTCAAGGTTATCTACCCTTCACGGGGAACTTTCTTTCTTTCTTTCTTTCTTTCTTTCTTTCTTTCTTTCTTTCTTTCTTTCTTTCGCAGTTTGATTTTAACATTGCAGGTGGTATGCATAAGCAGCAGCTTCTCGAAACAATTAATTTTTTTTATGTCTTCCTGCAATTTAATTCATGTGCGCACACAGCAACAAAAAGCACGGAATGTAGTTATGAACTTGTTAGAACTATATCCATCTATCATATATTTAAAAGTTAGGCATATTTTGATTTATTGCTCACTTTAATAAGAAAAGAGTGACTTTAAAATTGTCAAATGATGTTAACATGCAAATGCAAAGCAGCAGTGACACATGTGTGGGGTTGTGTTTTTCTTAAAAGGTCTCATTTGTGAATGCTTATTTTGCATCATTTATGGCGTTGCAGTACTGAAAGGATTGGTCTGATTCCTCCAGGACTGTATCCTTTAGAAGGCTTTGTAAAGATGCTGTTATTTGCAGATCCTAGACGGTACAATGTAAAACACTAGCAGGTGTAATTACATAGGCTACAGGATTAAATATGCTGTTTTGTGATGATAAACTACAAAATTATCATTCCTGGGTTTTTAACCTGCTACCTGGTATAATAGGTTTGAGACAAAAAGATTATACATTGTCACACAAAGAACATATTTAAAGGGACAGAAGCTATGAAAACTGTTGTTTACTAAACATGAATAAAATTGAGTCTAATGAAAATTATTTTGACATGTAAAAAAAGAGGATTGAGGGAATACGTTTTCTATTGGTGAGATGAATAATTTTATACTCTTCCAATTGAAGTTTTGAAATTACAATAAATAATTATTACATTGTAAAATGTATATATGATTGGAATGTGTGCTCATACATGCTACATCTTATAAAACTGAAATAGGCAATGGTGCTTGAGTATGGATTTTCTACTATAAACTGTGCCTCATTGCCTATTTGGTGCTAGGAGATGAACTGAATTGAAAAGTTCTAATGTCTAAGATTGCTGAACTGTGGAAAACCAAAGCATCATAAAAGAAAACGACGGCTGTGTGCTTGTTTGTCTATCCTCCACATAAAGTTTCACACACTTTGAGGTAGGGGAGATTTGGTTTTCCGTTTTGGAATTTGGAGAATCAGTACTTGCAGCCCCAGCCCTTGATAACCAAAGAAAGAATATTCCCAGCACCCCTTCAGTCACTGTCATTAACCCACCTCTCAACTCTCACCAGGACCACATTCAGCTTTTAACACATGTGCAGGCCACTCTCATCCACTTACTTTCACTTGGAGGTACCAAAATGTAAATTCACTTTTAATTTCCTCCTAGGTTATGTTTGAATTGATAGTCTTATTTTTTGTTTGCATGCACTGTTGTCCTAGAGATGAAAGATATGAGGATATAGAGAATGGAATAGGGTGTGTGAGCGGCGAAGGAAGATTAACTTGAAGGAGAGTGTGCTGAAGCCTGATTTGGTCAGCCCTTGACTGCAAGAGCCTGGAAAAAAAGTCTAATTTTGATCAGTGGCATTCGAGACTGAATGTCACAAGAATATTTTCTTGTGGACATAATAATGTCTGTGATCAAACACATATGTAATCAGTTTCTCAGAAAAAGTGTGCTGGTTGTGTATGTTGTCCCCCACCCTCCAAGTTGTCCTAGTAAGTGATCTCTTCAACTCTGAAAACTTTCACTAGGAGGCAGCAATGAGGTTGTTGGTGAATTTAAAAAAAAAAAAAAATCCTGGCAACACCTGACTGACAAACTGGCTGTCTCATTCTCTTCCATAAAAGAGAAGAGGTGACAGGTGGGCCCCAAAGGGTGCTGAGATATTTGTCTCCATCTTTCTAGTGTCCTTCTCTCTCACTGGATTTTCACCCACGTGGCTCACCGCTGCATCTTTTGAGAACCACAGCCTGGGAAGGAAAGTAGTGAGACATCCAGAGGGGCCAGGGAAGTGCTGGGAAGGAGGAGTTCTGCCTTGAAGGTACAGAGGCCACCTGCCAGGGCCTGGCATACTGAGGGCCTGCAAAGGCAGAGCACCTGGGTTTCTGCGTCCAAGAAAGGGCATGAAGAAAGAACCCCAACCCTTCTACCTGCATGAGGAGGTAATGCAGCCGATGCCGTGTCCTGTTAAGAAGGAAGTGGGCAAAATATGGCAACTGCTTTTGTTACAGCTCTCTTGTCCTGCAACACCACCCACCCCCATGAAGGTAAAAACCCCAAATATGTGATGCACATAAATCCCAAAAGGCCTGAAGAACTATTGGGGTTCAGTAGTCATGGCAGGAGCTGGTAGCTGCAAAGTGGCCCTTTACCAGTTCCTGCTAAATTTTCATCTTTTTGAGGCACCTGTCCCTTTATTCTCACTACTCCTGTCATACCTGGAAACTAGAAGTGTACAGATCAAGTACGAGAATGCTTTTCTTCATGTCCTCCTGCTGGTCCTCAAGCAGGCTGACATTTTCAGGAGGAGCTTTGCCTAGATAACAGAGCAAGAAAAACAAAACGAAACAAAACGATGCCCTTTTGCCTTCCTTCCTTATACCCCTCAGAAAACCCTTTCTGAAGAAAGATAGTACAGATAATTCAAGACAGGCAACCTCACAAATGCCTCATTTTAGATCTCAAGAATCCTCTAAAAGCAATGGAGAGCTTCAATTTTCATAGGGTGAGTGCATTTAAAGTGGAGGGAGCTAGCCTTGGACAACACCAGAGATGCACAAGGAGAGTCGGACAGTCAGCAGGTCACGAGGGCTGTGTGGTCCGAGATCTCTGCAGCCTTCTGCAGTTTCTCAGCAAGGAGCCTGAGTGGTGGTGGTGGTAGTGGTGGTGGTGGTGGTAGTGGTGGTGGTGGTGGTGAGGCACTTGGAATTCATCACAAGTATGCTGAGCTTTATTTTGAGAAAGAACTAGCTTGACAAAGCTGCCCCCACCCCGGCCCTATTCTAGCAGCTGTTAGACAGATCAGGCCTCTGATTTTACAGACCTGACCGTGCTCCCTCCCAGCGGCCAGATTGCTGAGACCTCTGTGGTCCTCCTGCTCAGATTCATCTTCCTGCCACCAAAAGGTTGGCATCAAAGCTCACTTGCTGAGCAGATTGCTTACCTTATATCTACTAGTTGATGAGTTCTGAAGAAACCATACCTTGTACGTGCATTATCTTACGTAAGTTTAGAAAAACTCTCAAGGAAGAGTGACCGTTTTCAGTTTGCAGATGGGAATGGATCTTGAGAGCTGATGGGTGAGTCCTTTGTCCAAAGTCACGTGGTGCCTCCTCTTGGCTCAAATTCTCAATTCCACCTACTTCCTCCCCTGTCCTGTGACTCATGGGCCACGCCCTCTGCGAGAGAGGTAGGTAGTGCCTGTGCAAGCTCTGAGTGTGGGGTTTTTAAAAATATTTTTATTGAGAAACAAATAGCAATGAGACAGTTACAAAGCCGATTAGTAGGACAGTTTCAATAATTAATACATTGCATATTGTTGTCTTAGTTCATTGTACAAGATACAGACATGATATCCTGTCCACAAACACTATTAGAACAGATCTTTCTATTCATTGAATTTAGAGAAGGGCAGTTCTCAAGCTTATGCTGAGAGTCTGCTGTCCAGCCTTGCTGAGCATCTGCTGTCCAGCCTTCCCTGGCTCCTGTGGCTGGTACAGATCGGGCCTCTGCTGCAGGCCACTGCCTGGCTCCCGGGCCTCCCATTGCAAACACTGGACCATTGCCAGTACTGCAAAAACCCTGTCTCTCCCTTTCTGTGATAGCCACTGGCTGCTAAATGGACTCTCATAACAATGCTATCTAATCTCAGTCTTTATTTCTCCCTAACCCTAGCCAGGGGCCCTCCTCTCTCACCGCCTTCCCTTTTCCCTTCCCCTCTACTTTTCTTTTGTGAAATCTAGGGCACATAACTTGGTCTAATCACAGTTTGTCATTCGTGATATCTTCTAATAATGGGCTCTCTTTTACTGAGTTAGTTATATTTCATAATTTCACAAGAACCCATGAGTCTACCACCCAAAATAAAATCTGCCAGTAAAGCGATATCTCATTAAGTGGTCTCCCCAGTAAATCACCCACTTGCCCACTTTGTGTCCTGGTGCAACCAGGAATTGTCATTCCCTGGATCTTCATAGAACTTTACAAAATGTCTACATATCCCCTGAACAAGTAGGTTTCAATTTTAATTTAACTTAGTTTTCATAGGAAATTTTATATATAACCTTCCTTGACTTCTTCATTTAATTACGTTGTTTGAGTCATCAATCTTGGTGCATGTTTCCGTAATTTATTCTTCTAAGCTGCTGTCTCATACTGAAGTGTATAAATATGCCATAGCGTATCCTTTACTCTCCATGAATGTGTGCGCCGTTTAGCCCTCCTTACCGTGGGCACGTCACTGTTATCCTTGCTTATAGGCAGGAACTTATGCAAATGAGAAATTCACCCTGTCCTGTGGCTTTTCCCAAGTGGCTTCTTTTGTGTTTCTGTTTGCTTTTGGTATTTAGAGACTTATTTTTTTTCAATTTTGCCCTGAGTTTATTATCTCTGTGATGGCTGGTCTTAGAGAAGCTATTTCTCCATTAGCAGAATTCATCTGAAATTGCTTTTTGTGAAAAGAAGTTTGATTTATTTCCAGATGAGTACTTGAGCTTTTTAGAACCATTAATTGAAAAGACTGTTCTTTTCCACTGTCCTCTCTAAATAAAATCAGTGTGAGTTGATTTCTGAGCTTTCTATTTTGCCATATTTTTGCATCATTTTGTGTCATTTTATTTTTGATAAAGCGTGTCCTCTCATCTGCCTTTTCAAAAGTACACTACTCTTCACTTTTGCTTTCCTTATTATCTAGTTTCATAAATACTCTTCGTGGACCCAGCTATATTTAATCAACATTGGTATAAATATCTAAGTTGATTTAGAGAGAAGTGACATTTTCACAGAATTAACCCTGTAACTCATGAACTGAGTGTCCCCCCACTAGTTTTTTTCTTTTTGTTCTTTCATTTCTCTCAGTAATTCCTTCCAGTTTTGTTTTGATAAGATTTGCATACATCTATTATTCTTAGGTTTCAAGAAATGATGCTGTTATTGGCAGTGAACTCTTATATTTCAGAATTTGATATTCTATTTGTTGTTGGTGCATAGAAATTCAATGGTTTGGTTTGGTTTATCCTTAAGCTGGGGTGTGGGGGGAGGCAAGGTATTGAACCCCAGGCCTCACCACATGTTAGGCAATGGCTCCACTTAGTCATTCAGTCAATCTTGTGTATTGAATCTGTGAATGACAACTTTGTGGAAGGTTTTTTCTTTTCCTCCAGTACTGGGGATTAAACTCAATGGCCTTGCATTGAGCTATCTCCCTTGACCTTTTTCTTTTCTTTCAGGTTTCCTGCATATGAAGTCACATCATCTGAAACAATTGAAAGTTTCTTTTCTTCCTTTTTTATTCTTACACATTTTATTTCCCTTTCTTGCCTCACTGCACTGTCCAGACTCTAATGTTGTACAGTTGGCCTCTTTCTGCTCCGTGCCTGACTTATTGGAGGGGTCCCTGTACTCTTTTTGGAACTTTTAACAGCCTAGCTCACCCCTGCTCCCACTCCATCCCATCATACACACCTGTGCTTCTTCCTGGGCTTCTCCTTGGTGACGTTTTCCTTAGTTGGTCAACCAAGTCTCTCCATGTTTGTCTCTCTCATCTCTGTAAGTCCATCAACCCTGAACACTAGGAGGCGACCCCACTGATTCCTTCATCTGCCCAGGATTTGCTTTTCACTGCTTGCCTGGCTACAGTCTTAAGCTGTATACTGTGGCTTGTTTTTATGCCAGTGTGCTATTGCCTATGAGGAACTGTAGCTACTATGCCTGCATCCTTTGGAAAAGCCCAGTGCCTGAGCATCTTGGACAGTTTCCTCTAGTTTCTTGCACCACCTCTAGACTTCACTGTTCAGTGTGCTGAGGACAAGATCACTCCACATGGTCTATTCTGACAGGAGGCTACTTCTTTTACCACATATTCTCTGTTTTCTCTCTCTAGAGTCAGAATAAAATAACTCGTAAACACAAAGAGCCATAATTCATTCTAATTTTTCTTTAGTATAATAAGAAGACATAAACCAAGAGTCCCGAAGCATTTAAAAAACAGTGATTAGTCTGATAGCAATCTATGCCTAATCAGTGCATCTGTCTGCAAAGTTGGCTCGTGAGCTCAGTGGGCTTATCAGGCCTGGTATTTGTAGAGACATACTGTATTTTTATGCTTTGTTTGTGCAGTAAAGTGTCTCTATACACAAACCTGCTAGCCGACGTGTCCTTTTGTTCATTATCAGCCTCCGATTTCACATTCCAGTCAGTTGTCAGGCATGGCTAGACTCCAATCATAGGCATGCCCATAGTGAGGCTCTTCAGGCCTCTTTTAAAGCAGTGTTTGCCGTGTGTACATGTGTATTGTCTGCTAGCAAGTACATGGACTGCTGTCGAACAAAGCTCTGTTCTTGATAACATTTCCCTTTGTTTATTTACTTGAGATAAAAGGGACTTTCTTTGTATCACAAGGTTTGCTTTTTAATAAAATTCTCTCTTTACTCTTAGGGCACCTGGGAGTTACTTGAGTCTGGCAACAACCTGACAAGAAAATATTAGCAGCTGGATTCATTGATAATAGTTTGGAGCTGCTTTTCCCATAAGCCTTTCCTGACATAACTCCAAAAGCTGATGTGCCTACTCCGCGCTTTGTGCTTCTTTCTCTCTGAACAGCACTGACACAGTGCTGGTATTTCTCGGTTGTCGCTGTTAACCCATGTGTTTCCTCACTTCACTTCAAGCACCCCAGTGACAGGGACAGCATCTTTGGCTCTTCGTACCTCAGTGTCCTGACATCAAGTAGGTGCTCAATAAATTGTTGGTGAATGTGTGAACAGGCCACATTCTCAACCAAGGACAAAGGCGAGGTGAGGGGTTTACCCCTATGATTTAGATAATCCTTTAGATAATCCAAGCTACTTTTAATTTGTTAATTAATCTTAATGTAGTCCAGAAGACGGGCAGAAATGAGATGACCTAAATGAGTTACCTCCAAAAAAAGTCACAAATTTTTACCTTCTGTCATCAAGATGTTTAAACAATTTGGTTATGATTTAAGCCCTTATTATTATTTTGCTTTTTTAAAAAATTTATTTTAAGCACATTGTTTACTCATAAAACATTCTAAAAATGTATAATTTTCCTTTTAAACATAATATAATAAGACATAAAAAACAAAAAAACAGAATCTTCACATTTACAATTCAAAATCAATTTAGCAGAATATTAAATATTTACAAAACTATATATTTTAAAATTATTTCTAAATTTTCATTCAATTTTGTAGACTTGACAAAAGGATGGCTCAAAAATGGGAGAATTTTCCTTCATTCTGAAAGAGAAAGTACATTTCCTAGAAGCTGAGGAGGGCTGCGGTCTTGGTACAATGCTGTCCAGGCTGGCATGGGTTGGTGGCGGGCTGCGTAGGACAGTTCAACATGTGGTTCCCATCAGCACAGCCCCTGGTTCTAGACCCCTGAGGCTGAGGGACAGTCCAATCTTGTTAGGCCCTATGGTCCTCAGTGTCACCTGATTTGTTCTTTGTTAAGCCCTTCTTATTTTTTTTTATTTTAAAGAGTAAAAACAAAAACAAAAGCAAAAACAAATACAAAAACAAAGACAGTAACAGAGTAGCATACAACAATACATAATCTACAGAATATAAAAACAAGAATAAAAAATTAACAATGGTTGTTATATTGCATATTTTTATTGTCAAATCTGTTGCTCATTAACAGATAAAGATATGCAAGATTGATCAAACAATTAAATATTAACACTTGCTTTCAACAAGCCTTATTTTTTCTCTTGCCCTTTTAACTTTTTATTTTTTAATAAATTTAAGAAGTCCTTATTTTTAAGTTGCTGCTAAGGATAGGTTTATAACAAAGATAGCAGGTATTACACTTCAACTGTAGAGTTGTATAATCCCCCTCTGTTTTTGCAAATGCCTTGAATACAAAGTAAACATTTATAACTGAATTAAATACAAAGTTCTTATATTTGTGTAAAATGAATGGCACACATGGACTGAGTAATAAGCATTTTCATTGGTTTGAATAATGAAACCATTTAAATCATTCATTTATCTATTTGGTACAGGGTGTCCCTATGCAGCTTGGACTCATAGTGATCCTCCTGCCTCAGCCTCCTTAGCACTGGGATTATAAGTGTGCACCACCATGCATGGCTTCTGGCCAGCTCAACACAGGGCCAGCATGACATGCAGTACTGGGGATTGAACCTGGGTCGTAGCGCTTGTCATGGAAGCACGTAGACTGCTGAGCTATCTCCCTGGCCCCTGAATGATACAAATCTAAAAATTCTTTGGATCCAGGACAGTGAACATTCGGAGAGCTCTCATGAGTCAATATGAACCCTTTTCCAAAAGCTTCATTTGATTCCCCAAAAAGGGTCTTGGGATGATGAGCAGTACAGAGGTACTTAAAGATTTTATTCTGAACCCATGTTATGATCTGAATTGTCCCCCTCCCCATCTACATTAGGCCCTAACCTGCACTGAGTCTGCATCTGGAGATAGGGCCTTAAAGGAATAAACTAAATGGGATCTCCTGATTTTAGCTCTGAGTCGGGGGAGTGGATGAACATGCTTCCTTCTGACCCAGAGCTAAGGCCAGGTGAGGACACAGCAGCTGGCTGCAAGCCAGAGAGTCCTCCCCAGAGACTGAATCATATTGGCAACATGCTCAGACTTTTCAGCCTCTAGAACTGGGAGAAAAAGAATTTCTCTTTATGCCTCTTACTCTATGGTTTTTGTTATGGCAGCTTAAGCTGACTAATGCAAATTCTATAGTGTCTGGTATTTCACATAAAAATTAATTTTTAGAGCCAGGAAGATAGCTCAGTGGTCTAAGCACCTGACTAACAAGTGCAAAGATCTGAGTTTGATCCCCAGTACCCCAGCATACTGTGCTGGCCTGAAACCAGGTGTGGTAGCACATGCCTGTAATCCCTGCACTGGGAGGTATGAGTTCTGAGTTTCCCTTGATGACTTGCTTGAGTGATATGCCATAGTAAAAGTCATTCTGGAACCTCTTCTTGTAGGTTTTTAAGTAATTTTGAGACCCACACTTCTACTAGGGAATATAGTTCTGAGCTGCTACATGAAAATTACAACTACTCTGAGAATACCTGTTTAGAGACCCATGCTGATATGCAGTACTAGTTGACTCAAGCCTTCTGACCATCCCTGCTAAAATATCAGACATTGAAGTGACTTTGTCTTGGATCCGCCAGAGCAGATCATTACCACAGCAGATACCACACAGTGCTCTGTATCATGCAATGTAAAACAGAAGAATCACCCTGCTGAGCCCTGCCTGGATACCTAGTGTATAAAATTCTGATATATAATAAATTGCTTGTTAGATTAAGCCACTGAGCATTGGGGATAGTTTATTACATAGTGATAGGTAATGAAGACAATCTTCATCTTGGTAGCAAAATCCAAAATTACTATAATTATCCAACCAGGCCCCTCTGTTAGTTTATAAGTAGAGTCTGTTGAAGACCCTTTAGTTTTTTTAATCCTGAGGAGCCAGATTTAATTTACAAGTAAGGGAGGAAAACATGCAGTTGTAAAGTCTACAAGAAGGGGCTTTCTTCTATGCAAAGAAAATGTCTCAACAGCTGCAGAAATCTTGCAGCTAACACCCCTGCTCATGTTTATGGTGTTATTCACAGCTTGTGGAAATGAGTGGAGAAGTCAGCTCTTTTGCATGGCTGGGACTATTCTGCCATAACCTTTTCTGGTCCATAATAATGATGCATAATTTAAATCCTAAAAGCATTTAGCCTTTTCTTAGTCAATGACTAGATAGGAATAAGGTCTCTTTTTCAGATTTTCTGGGAATTACCAGTTATGAACATATTTTCCCCAAGGAAGCTTTCTATGTTCATATATTATACATCACTTTTTGCTGTTGTTATTAGAGATTAAAGGAAATTCTCTTAAAAACTAGATAGTTCAAACCTAAAGCACTAGATTATCTCAATTTAGAAACATGAACACAGAAATATACTATTTTATATTCCTTGGTAATGTTTGTCTATAGCCTGGAGCATTCTAAAGTCACTCAACATGGTCCTAGATTTAGAGATTGTGTTGATGAATATAACTTTTTCTTTTTAAACTCCTAATTTCTAATTTTGAAGTTCTTAAGTATGTATGAACAAATTCCCTTCATTGCTCTAAGAAACAATCTGTTGCTTACATTAGGGCCAATTATACATCTAACAATGCTGATGTTAAAAAGACATTGCTAGAGACATAAAAAATTAACCTACAGGTTAGCAATACATTTTGATGATGTTTATTTGGTGGGATTCCATCACCTTTGCTTTTGCCATGGGCTTTTTGCTTTCATTTCTTTGGGGGAATTTTGCTTTTGGAAAAAATTAGTAATGTCTGCAGAGATGGATTAATAAATTCCATTGCTGATTGGACTCCTACTCAGTCTGATTAACCAGTGGTTTTGTGGTTTCTGAAGTCAACAGAGCCCATCAATTAAAATACATATTACAATTAATGTTTTTAATTGTAAACAGTATGAATAGGATGCTACCTCAGAGAATAAGCAACGTGTGTTTAAAAGACAAGTAGGAGCAATGCAGTATGTGGAAAGGGAGACTGGGAATCAAGCAGAATGTGTTGGAGTTCTGTTTGTTTCATGCTAGTTGCCAGCTTAACTTTTGGTGCCCCCATCTGCTCATGTGCAAAATGGTAAGAAGAACACCGCTCTTCACTAATGTATGAGACTATGAAGATTACGCTGAAATGAGGCAATACTAGTAACTGATAGCATGTTATTTTTCATATAAAATGTCTATGAACTTCTCAAACCCCAAGTGCAGATAGAGATGTATCTTGTTCACCTGGGTGGTAGGGCAAGATAGAAGGGCAGACATCTCTACAGAGTAAGATAGAATTGTGAATGCTGCCCCTTCTTCTCACAGAGATTTTTGCATTTATTTTAAGACACATTATAAGGCTGCTTACCTCCTCTATATTCACTTCAATTCCCAGAGTCCTTTTCTTTTACATGTTCCAGAACTCGATTTTAATTACCAAAGTCAACTATCACATCATGTCATGAGGATTTTTATTCTCATAACTTCTTTACTAACATGTAATTTATGCACCATCAACTTCACCAATTTTTTCAAAATCTTTTAAAATTGTATTTACAACATTGTGATCTTCACAATCACAAATTTTGTGTTTCAAAACACAAAATTTTCATTACTATGAATAGAAGCCCATTAGCAGAGTCTCTCCATTGTTTCCCATCGCTGCCTTCTCCTCAGTCTCATGCAATCACTCACTACTTTAGACTGTAGATTTGCTTTCCCTAGACTTCTCATATGAACATAACCATACAACATATGGGTTATGAGAGGTATCTTTCACTTAGCCCAATATTCTCTCAAAGTTCATCCAGGTCACAGCATGTACCAACAATTTCTTCAGTTTTATAGGTGGATTCCAGTATAGGCAACTCACATTTAGTTTATCCATTCATGAGTTGATGGAAATTTGGGTTATTTCCATAATTTGACTATGATAATTAATATTGCAATGAATATTTATGTAGAACTTTTTGTGAGGACACATACTTTCATTTTTCTTGGATATATGCCTAGGAGTAAAGTTGCTGCATCACTTAGTAGTTCCATGTTTATCCTTTGATGAACTCCTCATCTAGAAAATGCTAGTAATAAGAATGCCCATTTTAGCTAAATCATTTTGTTGTTTTCAAAACAGACTGTGTCGATGTAAATTGTAATGAGTAGCATGTGAAGGTTCTGACTTTTTTTTACATCCTCACTGCATTAGTGTTCTTCAGAGAAACAGATGCATTGGAGAAGGATTTTTTTTTTTTTTTTTTTTTTTTTTTTTTTGGTTAGCTCTGGCTGCCTTAAGAAACAAATGTATTGGAGATTGATTACATGATTATGGAAACCAAGAAGTTCCAAATTGTGTTCTTAGTAAGGTTGAAAACCAGTGGTGTAATTCTCTGAGTCAGAAGGTGAATCTAATAACGCCTCACATTTCTCTACAGTTCTATTCATTTTGCTACTTTTTCCTCTTTTCTTCAGATTGCATAGTATCTATCAGCTTATGTTCAAGTGCTATGATTCATTATTCTGCCAGCTCAAATCTATTAAGACCTCTAGTGAATTTTTTTTTAATTTTTTAAATCCTAGAGTACTTTTGAACTCTAGGATTTTTATTTTTAAAAATAATTTTTGATTTATTCATTCACTCCTCTTTCATTGTTGAGCAATGATCATCCTACTTTGTTTTATTCTTTGTCTTAGACACTTTCCTCACTGGTAGGACAGAATACCTCCCACCCACAATTTAAAGGAGAGGTTTACTTTGGCTCCTGTTTCAATAATGTGAGTCCATGGTTAGCTGGTCTCAAATGCAGAAACAGCATGGCGGAAGGGCCTGGGGTGGAAGAAAACTGCACATGTCATGGTGGGTAGAACACAGGGCATGGCAGAAGGGGCTGGAGAGGGGTGCATACCCTTCTGGGACACACTGCCAGTCACCCGTCTTTTTGGCCAGGCCTCACCTCCCAGCAGCAAACTCAGCCCTGAGCTCACCGCTACACAAATCCAGCAAGGAATACAGTGCCCAGGGTTCTGGCACAGGCCAAGGCTCCGCCTGCAAACATTTGAGGGTTTGGGGGACAGTATTCCAGGTCCAACCCCAAGTACTTCTTTAAACACCTTCATAATCTATCTATAAAGTGCTTTGAAGTCCCTGTTTGCTAAGTTCTGAAGTCTGGACCTTCTCACAGGTAGTTTCTGTTGCCTCCTTTTCTCCTTGTGTATGAGTTAGGCTTTCCTGTTTTTTTTTTTTTTTTGTCTGTTTCATAATTTTGCTTTGAGAAATGAATATTTTCAATAGTATGTAGTAAAAATCTAATTCTGCCTGCCATATCTTGGAGATGTTGGTTTGCCTGCTTTGCAGGACTACACTATGTTAGAGAAATTCATTTTTCTTGGAGTATGAAGTCTCTGATGTCAGCCCTTTGAAGGTAGAGCCTTGGGCGTGCATGCTGGGCTTGGCATTCATTTCTTGCCATACACAGCACTGGTGTTAGCAGAGCCTTCTGACTTTCTTTCGGTGATATCTCTGCTAAACTATCTGTCCTTGTTTATCACAAATGTTAACCTCTATTCTTTGCTGGTTGATGGTTCAATTATTTATTATAACACCATGGGGGGAATAAATTGATGTACAGTATGATTCAAATAAATTTGAGACCTTTTCAGATATAGCCCTTGAAGCTGTCATTTGAGATTTGCTTAAGCAGGGCTCTTCTCAGCTGTCTCCTCAGATTATCTCTATTACAATTTTGGCTGGTCTCCAGTTTAGATTTTTTTCCCCCTCTGGAATTTCTTCTTCTTCCCAATTGCTTACCACCAAAACCTCCACTTTTTCTGAGACACTCTCAAGTTTGAACTTTGCACTACTCTGCTCTGTTCTATATAGTTAGTTCCATCGCAGAAAGCTTTGGAGATCTCTGTCATCATGGCCTACTTCTGCCTTTGGGCAAAATTTTTTGCCACTAGTCAAGACTGAAGGTGGGAATAATGACGCATGTCTCTCAGAGTGACCCCTGCTCTGTGCCCAGGTGTTGGTTGTGTGGCTTTAGTAGCTTTTGGAGCTCTTATGTTTTGTCTCAGTGTGGAACCTGGAGCTGGGCCAATGACAGTCACAGTCCCAGCACCTCAGCCTCCTGGGCCTAGGATAGAGCTCTCGTCTTGTGAGTGCTGGTTGGTTGAGGAAGCCTTCAGAGTCTTAGTTGCATTTACCTAAAATTGAGTATAGGCAACACAAAGCTTGGGAATTTAGTCTGTTCAAGAAGTCCCAGTGGCTAGCTAGCCCCTCCTGGAGGGACACTGGTACCTTCAACTGGGACAAGTAAGAGAGAACCCTGTAGTCCTGGCCAAATTCACATGTAATGAAGCCATGTCAGGAGGTACTGGCAAAGAATGAGAGCAGGGGAGTTCATGGCCCAAGTGTCACCCACTCTTCTTGTTTTGACCAAGATTTAGCAATTTTCTCAGGTAACTTTTTGTCTATTTGCTGCATGCTCTTAGGGTAATTATAGAGGGTTTATGTTTTTGTCTTAAATTTTGTAACATTCAAAATTAGTCATAGGTGTTTCACTAGGAAGAGGTCTGGAGAGCCTGTCATACTGCCTGCCCTCAGGGATCATGTTAGTTCTATTGCTCTAAAACATTGGAAATAAGCTAAGACTCTGGGCCTGACTTCTGTGAGTTGAATGCAGCCATTTGAGTGGGTCGGTTGGGTTGAAGCCAAGCGGGTGGTGGTATGTGTGCAAATCTACCACTTCTGCTGTGGAAATTATTTAGATATTTTTTGTCAGTCAGAAGGGAGGTTAGATAAATAATAAAAGCAGGCATAATTGCTATGGCATAGAAAAATACAGAGAGGGAATGCAGACCTTATTATATGAGACAGGAAATTCTGCTTAAAAATTAGAAAGAGTATGATTACATGTATTGAGAATTAACTTAGGAAGGAGTATTTTTGTATGCAAATTTGACATATAATTTATAAATTCTATAAGAATAATAATTATTAGTTAATGCAATTATTTTCTTGGAGCTGGTGTAATCTATCGGTGTCTATATAATTATATTGAATCCTCATGGGTAGTATTTCAAAATTAGAGCCAGATTTTTAGATTTACCTCTAATATTATTCCTTCACTCAGTCATTTGCTCATTATGTTTAAAAATATTTATTACTAAAAGGTGTTTTGGGGCACACTATTTAACTTATTTATTTGTAAAATGAAAAGATTGGATTTGGTCATATCTTAGATTTTTTTTTTCAGCTCTAAAATACTGCTATGCAGATCAATGTATTGACTGTGTTCGAACTGTTGTCACTATTGTTGTGACCTACAAGGAGAATTAATAGTTAGGGTCAGTTTACTAAAGAGATAAATTAAGGAGTTCATCGGCATATGTAGACTACTCATGAATTTGTCCTGG
Organism: Octodon degus; assembly: GCF_000260255.1. Taxonomy (NCBI): domain Eukaryota; kingdom Metazoa; phylum Chordata; class Mammalia; order Rodentia; family Octodontidae; genus Octodon; species Octodon degus. The sequence goes on along the minus strand of NW_004524589.1, from coordinate 1,098,976 downwards.
GAAGACTCTGAATTAGTGGATTGATCCTAATTTGTTATTAAAAGATTTCTAAAGGAAAAAAAAATTATTCTAAGAAAATTATCAAATGCTATATAATTCTATAAATTTAACTGAAATATTTTTTCTTTTTTTTTCATTCTCAAAACTTGGCCTTACAGAAAGTTTTCAAGACTATTTTTCCCCTTTTGGCATGGTTTTTATATTTTTTTCACTTTTACAAAATGTATTTGGTGCAGGATCTCACTATGCAGCTCAGACTCATGGTGATCCTCCTGTTTTCAGCTTCCCTAGCACTGGAATTACAGCTGTGAGCCATCAAGCCTGGTTTCTGTGGCCATCTCAGCATGCCCAGGGGCAGGGCCAGTGTGGCATGTGGTGCCAGGGATCGAACCCTCATCCTTATGCTTGCCAAAGCAGTTGCTTAGTCCACTGTGCTATCTCACTGGCCCTACACATTGTTTTTATTGCCCTAATTACAGAAGTTTGAAATAAGTGTTTACTCAAGATAAGTTTCTAGGGCCGGCCAGATAACTCAGTGGACTAAAGTGCCTGCTTAGCCAGAGCCCAGCTGCCACGGTTTGATCCCTGGGCCTGCTGTGCTGAGACAGCGATGGAGACTGGGCGTGGTGGTGCATGCCTATGATCCCAGCGCTTGGGTGCCTGAGAGCAGGAGAATTACTACGAGTCCAATCTACCTAGTGAGACCCTGTGCACCCTGTCTTAGATTCATTAAAAAAAAAAAGAGATAAGTTTCTAACTTATCTGAAAAGTCAATCATTTAATCAAGGTTATTTATACTCTTTCTTGTCATAATTGTATTTATTGTTATACGTACTTTTTTATAAATGAAGGACCATTTTGCATCTGTATATACAGAATAGTTAGGATAGATATACAGCTACTTTCTCTTAATTCAATGGGAAGAAAGATTTGTACTAATAGTATTTGGACTTGATATCATGTCTGCATCTTGTACTGTGAGTAACTACTATGAAGACAACAATATGCAATGTATTCATTCTTGTAAGTGTCCTCCTAACCTGTTTTGGAGCTGTCTCATTGCTATTTCTTTATCAATAAAATTAATTAAAAAATTTAAAAAATAAAATACTGCTATTCTAAATGAAATAGTTGAAATCATTGTCATTAACTCAACATGTATCTATTATCTTCTAGTTGTGAAGCACTGTCAGGAATGGTAAATATCTTAGACATAATTACTACATTCATAAAAGTAACAGACATTTAGGTAAATAATAGGAGTGATTGCTTCCATGAATGAACAACGGGGTGCTGCAGATATGTTAGGATTTTCTAACCACTCTGGAGGGATAGCAAGTTTTTCAGGGACAGTTTTCCTATAGAAGTGGATACTCATCATAGTTCATTCTTTATGCTATAACAAAACACAAAAAACAGGGTAATGTATAAATAATAGGGGCTTGTTTCTCACAGGTCAGGGCTGTGAAGTCTAAGATGAAGGTGCCAGCAGATTTCATATCAGTCAATGGTCACTCTTCGCATGCAAGATGGTTGCGCGGTGCTCTGCCTTCCAAAGAGGAGAAATATTATGCCTTCACATAAGGAAGATTTAGAAAGACAAAACAGATTCATTTACTTTCTCTATCCATTTTATAACAGCACTAGTTCTACCCAATTAATAAGAAATAGCATGAGAAGAAAGTTCTAGAAAATGCTTTTAAAAAGTTGTGGGGTGGGGGGGGGTCAAAGGTTGTGGGTGGAGAACACAAGAGGTAGCTCATGGAGTTTGAGAAAATTATCCAGGTCCAGTACAACCAAAATCCAAGCAGAAAGGGATGGAAAGGAGGTTGGAAGGCCCTGAGGAGCACAGAACACAGGAAGCCTTATGTCAGACACTTAATGAAGTTGGCCCCTCACCTAAAAGGTGGAGTAGGTCATCTAAGCTTAATCATATTTGTCTTTAGAAAATGTTTCTGGAGGAGAGAGAAGTACTGGCGGTTTATGAAGTTTCCAGAGAGCATAACTAGAGTGTGTATGAAGATATAGAATAATAGACACTTGAAAAATTTATAGAAACTTAAGTGGAAAATGTTCTCTAGTAGATTGGACAGAGAAGCTAATTAAAGAGAAAATTAATTAAAACTTTACCTTGTGCCTAAAATGATTTAATAGAACTTATAAAGGTGCTTACAGGTTAGCTGGACAAATACACTTACATACTTTCTAAAAGGAGGGCAAGGGAAAAAAAAGAATAAAAAGGTAGCACTCAGTAGTATGATTAATTCTTGAAATAAAACCCCCCCTGTTTCTATTCTTTTGGAAATGGGTAATAAATTTGGGAGAGTTGGAGATTTTTATGATTGTCTTAAAAATTGAGAAGCAAAGAAAAGTGTTTCCCTGCAGAGAATATTTTTAATAATAGCATAGTTGGTTTTAATCTTAGTTTTCAGGCTCAAGTATGTGAGAAATTCTGTTTCTCTTTATTTCTGTGAATGAACTTGAGCCAGACTCTGAGACTAGCTAAGCGGGTAACACACTTAACGTTACTTCTTTTGTGGGCCTCTTCAAATTGCCTGCATTTTTATCAACTAACATTTTTCATGCTCTCCCCCTCCCCCACCCTTAGCTTAGGTATCAAATTGGATGGCCTCTTCACACACACCAAGCAAGTGCTTTACCACTGAGATACGTTGCCAGCCCTATTTTAATTTTTACATCCAGGGATCCCTTTTTGGTTTCCTCTGTTTTTCTAAGACTCATGAACCTGAGTAAGGTGTAAAACCTAGGTACTGAAGCACGTCTCATCAGGAAAACAAAAACTGCACTAGGTTCTTTGTGTAGAAAGGATCTACTAAAGAAGTTGTCACATAGGTGATGAAAGACTGAGACAGCAAACAGGGACCACTAAGTGACTGGAGTTGCTAGCTGTAGGACAGCCACCGAGTATTACAGAAGGAAGGGGAAGAACTCACTTTCTCAGAACCTAGAATCCCATAGAATTGGTTCTCTGAGCAGTGGGCACCACGTGGATGCGGCTTCTATCTTAGGAATAATGGGGCTTGTTCTAGTGGCATGAATGGAAGATGGCAGCTGAATCCAACTGCTGTTGTTAGGCATGCTGAAAAATTCCAAAGAAAGCAAGATGTGAGATAGGGAGATGTTTTCTTCCCTCTTCCAGCCTTTTGCAACCTGCAGAAACTTGTCTTTGTTTGAGCTGCTATCATAAATTATCATGAATCAGATGGCTTATGAACCACAGAAATGTATCGCTCAAAGATTTGGAGGCTGTACATCTGCAATTAGGTGCCAAAATGGTCAGGGTGGGTCCTCTGGCCAGGATCTTCTTCTAGGTTGCAGGTTAGCATCATCTGCATTAAAGTTCCAGAGAGTTCTCTGAGGTCTCCTCTTACTAATTCCATTCATGAGTGCTCCATGCTCAAGGCCTAAACTACACTCAAGACCTCACTCCCTTAGTAGCAAAATACTGGGTTTTAGGATTTTAACTTATGAATTTGGAGGGGATGGACATAAGAATTCAGTCCTAAACATGCCTCCTACTAGCAGAACAGAATAGGAATCCCAGATGACAAAGGAATCTGAATAAAATGTCTAGAGCACTAGATCCAGCATCCCATGGAGGACATAGCTGTGTGATCTGCAGTTGAGATGCACTGGGTTTCTCAACAGGCTTAGTAGAAAAATATGTCCCAGCAGCCTCATTATACCAAGAATCATAGACTTCTTTCCTTCCTGTAACCCAGCGCCTCCCCAAATCTTGGGCAAATCCCAAGCTCTTCAAATGTCTCAAATTCTCCTTTAACAAAGTTGAATAATTGAGTCATCTACAATAAATAGTGATGTCTACTAAAAGCAGAGTCTGAATTACTAACAACTAAAAATCTAGTTCTTTCCTAGAGGCTAAATCTCTCAGGATATAAAGATAATTTTTTTGCATTCTATACTTCTTGCACAGAAAAGAATAAGAAAAACAAAGGGTTTGCCTTGTGCAGGAAAGCAGAACAGCCAATGGGTGCACAATCATAATAATGACTGTGGTAGGCTTGATAATGGTACAGTGGTGTCCACTGCCTAATCCTAGGAACCTGGGGGAAGCACCTTACCTGGCAAAAGAGGCCTTGCCCATGCCATGAGGTTTGAGATGATGAGATTACTCTGATTATGTGGGTGCACCCAACGTAATCACAAAGGTCTTCATAAGAAGGAAATAGAGGATAAGAGTCAGAGAATATATAACCATGGAAGTAGAAGTGGGGGTGATGAACTGCCATGGTCTAAATCTGGAGTGTTCCCTGAACACTCATGTGTTTGGAATTTGAATAATGAGGATGCTCTACTCATCAGTGGACTGGGTCCCTGAGGCATGATCTGTAAAGGCATAGCTCCCTCTCCCCACACTCCTTAGAAGCTGGCAAAGCCCAGCAGATTTGCCCTAGAGCCTCTAGAAGAAATGCAGCCCTGCCAACACCTTGACTGTAGCGCTGAGAGTCTCGTCTGAAACTTCTGACCTCCAGAATGATAAGATAAGCCGGTGCTGCTTTAACTGTTGTTTGTGGTAATTTGTTACAGCAGCAGTGGCAAACACACCCTGACTGTTTACTACATAGGCTGGGAGCTGTGCAAGCACCAGTTACATTTGATTTACTCACAGTGAGACTAAAGATATTCTCATTGCACAAATGAAAGAAATGGGACTAGAAGATAGAATACATAAGCCTCATGGACTAGGGCGGATGGTCAGTGTGAAGGAGGCTGACATTGGGAGGCTGCTGATCTGCCCCCAACAGGCTTGCTTCCACCCATCGTGAGAACTGCTTCCCAATACTCTTGTTATTTGAGACATGGGCAGAATCCCTGCCTCACATCCTTTCAGGTCTGTTGAAGGCCAACACTCCTGTCCACAGGTACATGTATTTACATATTGGCAAATAGGCAACTAAGATGCGATTGCATGACACCTTGAAATTGTGTTTACTGCATGAATTTTCTGCAGACCTTTCTTTGAAAAAAATTGTTTCAGAGGTAAATTTTAGGCAATGTGGATTGAGTTGGCTCAGAATCAGTGACATCTAATAAAGTTTAGCTTCATTTTATGCACTGGCATGATACTTTGGAAGGATACAAGTCTATGCAGAATATAGTTACTTTAAAATATAAAGGAAATTCACAGTTAGTATGTACTAGGAAATTCATATTGAACTTTTGATGATTACAGGTTTTAAAGTCTAAAAGCGTGAGTGCATTTAGAAAGTATAGACAAATACAAAGAATAAAATACATATTAATTACTTCCAAACCTATGTTCCAAAATTAGCACAAGATGAAAGATGTTGAGATTTATGACATAAATACTAATTTATCTACTTTGTAATAAACATGTCTGTAGAAAATATAGTGGTAGGGGCCAGGGAGTCTCAGTAAAATAAGTGCTTGCCTGGCAAGCACAAGGGTCTGAGTTCAAATCCCTGGTTCCCCCCCCAAAAAAAACAAACAACAACAACAAAACCCGAAATATATAGGGGCTTTTTTTGTTTAAAATCAACCTGACTTTTCTAATGAGCTCTCAATTCCTAGCATATATAATCCAATTTAGACATTTGTATGAATCAATAATTCAGTAGTTCCTATTCAAAATGCTTAATCTTTTGACATAATTGCATACTATTATTTCCACCTCTCCTACCATCTCCTCAGCTTCTCTGTACAGTGACCTTCAGGTCTTTTGTGCAGCATAGCTTGTAGGATATCAAAGAAGTGGAGTGAAAGAGTTTTTCAATCCAGGTGGTGTCCAGAGCACACAGAAAACCAGAACTAAAACAAAACCAAAAATTCCCTGAGATACTTCACAAAGGAAAAAAAAAAATCCAAAGGGTGAATATGTAGATGAAAAAATGTGGAAAGCCATAAATTTCTATCAACAAAAAGAACATTATATATATATATATATATATATATATATATATATATATATATATATATTTGTTTGGTTGGTTTTGGCTGGCTCGGCCCTGCCCTGGGGGCGGGGCTGGCAAAGCATGTGGTGCTGGGGATCAAATGACAGGCCTCTGCACCTGCTTTAGACCACTGAGTTATCTTGCCAGCCCAACAAAAGAACATTTTAAATGACAATGAAACAAACTTTGTGCACCATTGCATTGCTGAAATTTGCAGAACTTACAGAGATCCCTAGTGTTAGTGAGAAAGTAATTTAGCAACTGGATAATGAGCTGCAGTCTTCACTCTTTTTTATTTCTTCCATACAACTACTGACCAGAGTATGGCCAGACAGGCAGTCAGGGTACAAAGCAGACAGCTATTGGGAGTATTTTTCTGTTTTTATTTCACCTACACTGAGACTTGACATCTGGGCATTCAGGGTGACATGTTGTGATGTTGTTTTTTCAGTGAGTGCACATAGACATTGCATATTTAACATCAGGTGGTGAACACAACTTCCTGTAGTGCAGTCCATGTACTATGGCTGGAGTGACTGGAGTTTTGGTCTTTAAAAAGACAATGATGCATCTAAAGCTGCTCACTGTACAGGGAGTCATTTTTAAACCCAGAAACCTGTGCTGTGGGCTGAAAGTTAAACAGTTATGAGGGGGCCTCATAACCCTGGAGCAAGGGGCAGAGTCATCCCACATTCTTCACACAGAGATGCAAGGTAGTCTCTCAGAATCCCTCAGTGTACATGCAACAGCCATGGGTAGACGCATTGAGTGAAGAGGTGCCTCACACACAGTGAATGTTGTCTCCCTTGTTCCTCCAACTCTTGATTCATTATCAACTGGGGAAAGCATGGTTGTTCCAAAGCTGCATGGTGTGGTTCTGGGGTGGGGGCTCTCTAGAGATGTGTGCTGTGAAGTGCTGGAGAGGGCATGCCAAGCACTGGCTGCAGGAATGGCACCCAGGGTCTTGGTGCTTGGGTCTTCCTAAAAATGGGTCACCTGGAAAGAGCAACCTGTCCTGCCTTTCCTGCCAGCACCACTGGATTGATTCTGTGTCTCCTCTGAATGAATGTCAAGTATGTTGGCTATTGTTTTATTTAGTTTTTGTTGATACATTATGAAAATCTTCATACTTAAACAAAAACAAAGAAAGTGGCGTGATGAGTCCTTAAGTCAACTTCAGTAATTGCCAACATTTTGTCTTTAACTTTTTCAGAGGTCCTACCTCTTTTTTTCCCACCAACTGTTAATTTAGCAGTATCTTAATTTGCTTTAGGAAATCTAAGAGATCTTGTTACTCACTTATAATACTTGAGGATAAATTTCAAATAAATACAGAGTAGTTCTTCAAACTATAGTAGCTGGCACATCCAAGAAAATGAACAGCAATAAATGGGTTTAATCCAATATCCAGTCTATGTGCATTTTTCTCAAAACCATTTTAAGATGTGATTTGCTCAAATCAAAATCCACACAAGGCTCATACATTGCATAGATTGCTAGATGTCATTAATGTCTTTGAATCTACACAGTTTCTTCCCTCCTGTGCTTTTCTGTCTGTTTCAGTGTTATTCATTTCTTGGGTACATTGTTTGGACATGAAGTGGGTATTAGAAATGAGAACCAAACAGTTTGCTGAAATTAACTGAGTTTTTCTCTTGATTTACTTTATATATTTATAT
>NW_004524589.1:1082888-1091243 GCF_000260255.1 Octodon degus | reverse complement strand
AACTCAGACCCTTGCAGTTGCTAGGGAAGTGCTTATTCCACTGAGCCATCTCCCCGGTCCCTTACTTTATATTTTGAAATATTTGATAAATAAAACTATTTGACAATATATATCCTCTTTAACTGGACTTTAATTATTATTCCTGTAAAAGTTTTGCATTCTAATAGCAGTTGTAGATAAGATATTTTTACATAAACAGCTTTTATGAAAATATTTTGACTACATTGCCAATTTATAACCTCTTTTTTTCGATTTCCATGTAGATCTTTATATTTTTTTAAAAAACATAAATTATGCAGTTTAATCATATCACATGTTACATTTCAGAGAAATAGCAAGGACTCTTATATTATAATCTGATTACAATGAATTCTCTTTTAGATTGGTCAAAAATATATGCTAATAAGAATGCAGTGGTCTCTGAAACACATACAAGGATAAATGGAACTCCACCTAACCTAGTGGTATAGTTGTATTTAATGTTTCCTTTATTTATTTATTTATTTATTTATTTATTTATTTATTTATTTGTGTGGTCAGCTCAGCCCACCCTGGGGGCGGGGCTGGCATGGCATGCAGTGCTGGGGATTAAACTGAGGTTCCTGCATGCTTGCCTAGCTTGCCTAAGCTTACCTAAGCAGGCGCTTTAGATCACTGAGCTATCTCTCCAGCCCTAGTTATTGTGTCAGGAGTCACTTATGTACTGGGCATAGAAGATGACCATGACCTACAGAGCCCAGAATCTTTCTCCTTCACCTCTGTCATGACCATTTCATTTCAGTGTGTCCTATATGTGCCCACCCCATTTTTATAGCCAAGGTCTATTCCTGATACTGTTAGCATTTAGGATTTCACTTCCTCTGACATGTTTTCAGATCATAAACTTTACTTTTTATTATAAACAGTGACATTATCCAGTAATATAAGGAAACCAACACAATAGCTGAGATGTTTGCTATCACACAATGGATTTTCATTAGATAAAACATTATTGGTCAAATGATGATAATGTGTATATCACATATGCTGCTAAGAATGAATATGTAAAACATACCCGTCTTTATCTATAGGAAGTTGAGAAGAGGAAGGAAATGCAGTTCAAAATCCATGTTTTTACCAGATGTGGTGGTACAGGCCTGTTATCTCAGTACTTGAAAGGCTGAGGCATAAAGATCATAAATTGAAGGCCACCTGGCTACCTGATGAATTCAAGGCCAGCCTGAACTCACAGCATGAGACCCTACTTCAGAAAACTAAAACCACTTCCCGAATCAGACAAAAAAAAAAAAAAAAGAGCATGTTCTCAGGTGGAGATGTAGCTCCATGGTAGAACACTTGCTTAGCATGCATGAGGCTCTGGGTTCCATCTCTAGTACTAGAAAAAAATAAAAGCCAATTTCTTTTTTTTTTTCATAAAAGTCACACTTTAATTAATGTTCTCACATATCATGCTTTGAGATTGGTGATTAATATTTTAGTATTCAATTTCATATAATTGAGGCATATCTGTGTTTTGTTTGTTTGTACCAGGAGTTGTGCTCAGGACCTTGCCCTGGCCAGGCAGGTGCTTATGTTGCTGAGCTATCTCTCCATATCTGTATTTTTTTCCATAATTTTATTGAGAAACAAATAGCAATGAGACAGTTTCAAACCAAATTGGTAGGACAGTTTCAATAATTAACACATTGCATACATTCTTCCTAGTGGTTAATTGCTGTACAAGATGAGGACATGATATCCTATTTACAAACACCATTAGGACAAATTCCTCTATTCATTAAGAGAATGTAACTATATATCTATCCTAACCACTTTGAATACACAAATACAAAATGGACATTCATCTATATCCCCTTTTTTTGGTTAAGTTCTGTTATTTGAATATTATAGATGTGTTAACTCAGCAAAATATTCTAAAAGAGTCCAGTAGTCCATAATAGTATTTGGTCTTCCTCTTGACTGGCAATGTCAGAAATTGTTGACCTGAGTCCCCTACAGCTCAACATAACAGCATGGCTTTACTTCTTGTATTTCATTTTTATACTTTTCTACTGGATGGTTAAGACCAAGGTAAAGCAGGACCTATGCAACAAGAGTTGTAGCTTTTGGGTCTGATAAGGTCAGTGAAATGCCCTCAGGATTTATCCTGAGATCCTGTACCTCAGATTGTAGAACCTTTATCAGTGTCAGCCATGTGGATGAGTCATGGCCATTGCTTGGCCAATGTGCTTTCTGTGAAAGCCTGAGAGAATGTTTTCTCTCCATGTGACTCTCCTTAGGCACACTTTACATCATCAATCACTTTCCTCTTTGACCCCATAATCTCCTTGATCAGAAAGCCAATTTCTTTGGACTCCCTTTATTTACTCTTCATATGCTTCTGCTATGTTTGGGCAAAAGTATTACATCTGCATCTCAGGAAGATCGGTATTATTGAAAGGTGATGAAATGATGTTTGCTACAACTTCGTTCCAAGCTCATGGTGCAATTTGATTGCTATTGTGGTGATTAATAGGTGATTCAGTTGTTAATGGAGAGTAATACCTTTCTTGGACTTAGTCAGTGCAACAAGGTTGTTACAATGTGGCCCCTAAAGTTATGTTTTCTCTCTTCTGTGTATCCTTGCTTGCCTTTCTGCTTCCTATCATGAGTGGAAGCCCTTGCAGGCACCATGGGCGTGGATCCCCATCCTCCAAAACTGTGAACCCAAATAAACTTCTTACCTTGTGAATTCCTCAGCCTCAAGCATCCTATTACAGCAACAGAAAACACATCAGATAGAACGCTATAAAGAAAACAGAGTGAGACTGTGCGTAAATAATGGGGGGGGGCAACAACACTGGAGAAAAGAGAACTGAGGGAAGGAGTAGGACCACTGGTGTGCAACTGAATTTCAGCATAACTCAAAGGATCGCTGAGGAAAGTTTATAAGCTACAAAAGTTAGGTTTGGTGAACATTGCTTTCTTGCTTTTTCATCATAACAAGTGTCCCTTTAGATTATTTCTCCACGTTAAAGTCCCACTGTGTTCATTAGCTTGGCTTTCCATTCTTTTAATTTAAAATGTCAAATAGTAACTTCGTTAGTTGCAAAGTCATTTAATTTCATAGATGTTATTTTTATACATGTAACCTTGACTATCTTACTGTTGTTATTTGCATGAAATAAAAGACAAAATATTAAAAAGAGACTTTTTACTATTTCACATTATATTCACCCATCTTTACCCACAGTTAGAAAAAACATCCACAGGCACACACACACGTGCAGACTACATTCACCTTTGCCAGCATCAAGACCTTGGTCTTGCACTATTTTTAACAGATATTGAGATTGCTTATCACTCTTTTCTTCTTTAGGTATAAGCCACAATTTCTTTTTTATATAAAAATGAAGTGATTTGTATAAACTATAAGTTACAATTGAGCATTATAAACAGCATTAAGGCTATAAAATCCAGTTATGTCTTCTTGAGCTATTTACAAGCCAGTTTTTAATACCTTTCTGTTATAGAAGGATTAAATTATAGCTTTGCAGGAGATTAGGTTTCTTTGTATTATTGTATTTACACACCTGGTTGGTCTATTGTGCATTTTCTCCATACTATCTCATAAACTGATTAGGACATAGCTCTTCTATTGTGTGTTTAAGTCCACCATAGTATGGACTTAAAAGCAAAATTAAATATGTAGTATTTCTGGCTTAGAAAATTATTGGCACTCGATTGCTGCATTATAGTTCTGCCTATGGATCTATCTACCTACACTGAACTTTAAAAAGAAAATGCAATTAAAGACACAAATTGCTGTGAACATGGAATTCTATTCTAGCAATAGTAATGAGTAACCTTTCTCTGTTTCTGACCCTCCAGAGACCGTCTTTGAGCTCTTCTGTAGAAGGACGTGAGTGATACTTTTGTGTCTTACTATAAGACATAACATATAAGGATACTCACAGATCAGCTGGCATTTCTTCGGGCTTTAAAAAGCTGAACCTTTGTGTCCTAAAATTATGGGAACATAATCTCAAATCTGCTGAGTGGTCAAAAATAAAAAAAAAAGTTGAGTTTATTCTCTTTGTTTGCTGAAGACTCAATATACAATATGAAAGCAAAACGTTTAGTGTTTTGCTAAGTGATAAAATGTCATTTCAGTGATAATAGCCACGGGGCTGGGGATGAGGCTCTGTGGCAGGGCAGCTGTCAGGTAATGATGACCTCCACTACTTAGCAGTTTCTGGCTTTCACATTTATGAAAACCAGACGGATGAGCTGGTTCAGTCCAGAAAATGGGGAACTTTGAAAGCTTTGCCTTCTAGGCTTGAGACTCCAGCCATCACACTCTGAACTGGATTTGTATGTTAACCGAAAACTCAAGCTGGGAAGAGATGGGCATTGTGAAGGTCTGGGCACAGGGGAACATAAGCCCTTTCTGTGAAATTCCTTGGCATTTTTATTTAAAAAATGAAGAGTGAAGTGTTAAAGGGTTAGGCTACAATATTTCTCCAATGAGCTGTTGGCTTACTTGTGACTCTCTTCCTCCTCGCCCCTCCACTCTGTGAACTTCCTAGGGTATAGGACCCTTTGCTATGGCCCAGTAACTGGGCTGGCTTGGGGTCAGGTGTTTGCTAGTGCTCATGAAATACTTGGTGAGTGGAGTGAATGAATTTGATGAGCTTGGCTTAAAACACTTATAATTCTGCAGGTAAACTTCATGAATGAAGTGCTTAGCTGCCCTGAACTTGTCATTAATGCTTATGCTTTTGCCTGGGTATGGCAGCACATGCCTATGTGTTCAGCATTTGGGCAACCCAGGCAGGAGGATCGCTGTGGGTTGAGGCTGCCCTCAGCTACAGAGTGAGCTCAAGGTCAGCCTGAATTACAGAAGGAGACCCTGTCAAAAACAACACAAACAAGCTGGGGATATAGCGCAGCAGCATAAGCACCTGCCTGGCAAACATAAGGTCTTGGGATCAATCCCTGATACAAAAAAAGAGGAACACACATTCAAGAAAAAACAAACAAAACTTCTAAGTTTGCCTGACTGGAATGCAGAAGCACTTGGGTACCAGTATAGCAGCATCCAGATGTGCAGATTGGAAAATAAAAGCCATTTGTAACATGCAGCTAATAAGCTTTTGCTTTCAGTGACCTCCAAATATCTAAATGGAATCATCCCAGCGGCCCTTTTTTGTGAATGCTTGTTATTTTTGAGATAGGGTCTGGCTATGTGGCCTGGCTCTTCATGTTCTTTCTTAGAAAGGTTGTGTTGCCTCCTTCAGCTGCATAGAAAGTGTGGAAAATTACAGTTACTCTTGAGGGGAATAAAGGAGGAATGTAAATGAAACGGCCTATATTGTATTTCTGCTCGGCCCTGGTTCCTCCTCTCTCTCGCATCTCCTTTTCCATAACCTCCCTTCCTGCCCTATCTCTTGTCCACCTCTCACTGCAGGGGTCTCTACCTATGAAAACGTGCACTGATCCATGACCTGTACAGTCCCCGGAGTTGTTCTCAGTGTGAAATTCTTCCTGGGTATAAGGGACAATGAACATTTCCATTTACCACTCAACTGAAAGCCTTATGAGTGTCAAAGATGTAAATTTATTTTAACCTTAAACCTAGAGTATGATTCTTGTGTGTGGGAAGCCAGCAATAGGCGAGTCGTGTGATTGGGAGATACATTTCAATTAATTCTTCCACCAACACCCTATCTCTTCAGCATCAGAACCTTTTATAGTGTTAAAATTAACAATTATGCAGCTGATGGCTGGCTAAATCCACCAGGGGACCCAGAGAGAGCCTCGGATAACACGACACATATAAATCATTCAGGAGAACAATTCATGAAAGAAAAGTTATCTGTGTTTGGGATGACATTGGAAGAGCTAAATAGGAGTCAATTTGAAGAAGGGACACTTAGTCCCATTGTCCGCTCGCCTTTTTCTTTTTTTTAAAAAAAAAATTGTGTCATAATATACATTTTTAAAATTAATTATCCATTAGCCACAAGATAAATGTCTCTTCTTGTGTGGAGGAAACAGTGGCCTGGGGGTGAAAGATTACTTCATAGGAAGAATACTAGAGAGAGCTGCTCCCCCACGAGGCGGCAGCTGCTCCCGGAAGAAGCACAAGGGAAGTGACAAGCACAATGAAAGACCTGCCACTGTGGGTCTGTGGATCAGTTGCATAACAGAGGGACCAGGCCAGGATGACTTCCCAGAACTCCGTGTAGATGGCAGAGTCCTAAGAGCTCCACATTGTGATGGTCCATGACTCAGGAATAGCAGGGCTGGCTACATAGCTCAATGGACTAAAGCGCCTGATCAGATATGCGCAGTGGCTGGGGTTCGATCCCCGGCGTGCTATGTGAGCCCCGTCTCGAGGTGCCAGGAGACTGAGACTGGATGTGACGGTGCATGCCTGTAATCCCAGCGCTTGGGAGGCTGAAAACAGGAAGATCACTACAAGTCTGATCTGTGTAGTGAGACCCTGTAGACCCTGTACCAATACCTAACAAACAACAAGAAGAGTCAGGAGCAGCCCTGTTACAGGGCTTCCTTCTTCCAGGTGCTCTGTGATGCTAAATATCTGTTTTGTTTATTTAAACTTGCATTTAAATTTTGTCCATAATATTTTTTATACATAGTACACTGATACTTGAGAAATGACATTGCTATGGTCTTGATTGATTTTTTTTTATTAGAATTTAAATACAAAACAGTGATAGAAAAAAGTAGAATTACAAATGATGCAAAATTTCACCAAAGTAATAGGACTTCAACAATGGCTGCCGCACTGCATGATGTTATCATCAAACTAGTTGTCCAGGTTATGGGCTATAAACATGAAAGCCTGGTTTAAAGAAAAAAAAAAAACAGTAGCAAAAAAAAAAAGCGAAAAGAACTTCAAAAGAAAAAATAATAATAATAAGGAAAAATCTTTAAGCATTAACTGCTCCTTTCAAAAGACCAGCAGAAACTGGCAGTATAATTTTCCAAATCATTCAGCATATTTGATTTATTTTTCTTAGCTTGAATCTTAAACTTCACTTAGACTAAACAGAAATATTTGCCTTGTTGTTTTCATGTATGGAATAATAACTGGGTTAAGAACTTCACTAAGCACTACAGATACCGAAATTGTTACACATTTTAATTTCCTTTAAATAATTCATTCTTTTCTCCTTACTTGAATACTCTGCTACTATTATTCAGAAGAAAAAAAATTAAGAAAGTGAACTCTGGACCTTATGTCTGCCAGGCAGGAGCTTATGCCACTGAGCTATCTCCCCAGCCCAATAGGGTTTCTTTGATCTGATCCAATAACTGTGTCATATTGTGGTACACTCCTCAGGATTCATTATTCTTTGTGGAAGTATGAAACAGACTTGCTTCATAGTTATTTGCATTTGAAATACTTCGATGAAATTTGTCTTCTCTCCATAGTCCAGGGATTTGAGCCTAAAAGTGTTTATGGTGACACATAATGACATGTGTACACAATTGGCTGTTTCATGGAACATATCAATTATAATTTTATTCTGGCGTTTCATTCTTTAGGAATACATAAATGTTGATGATCCAGGGTTGACAACTAAGGAAAGAGGCAGTGATATCATCGGTTTGCATAAAATACTCATTAATATTTGCAAACTAATGATTAAGACACAGACCTAACAATCCCAGCACAGAAATCGTAAAGATGCTGCCAGTTTGTCACAGAGGGAGATGAATCTAGAGTGTTTTCTAATGGAAATTGCTCCCTAATCAGGCATGTTCCCTCAACAACTTTCATTGTAGAAAAATTAGAATAATTAACAAGATATTTAGATACTACATGCATACGTATGCTATCTACAATATGCACACTATCCATTTAGTACATATGCACACTTAGTGTGCATGTAGATAAAAAAAAAATGTTTTGCGTATAACAAAATGCTCTTTGTCCTTACTGCAATGCTTTGCTTTGGGTCACTTGTTATCAGTGAATTTTTATACTATTTTCATAATTTCAATGTGGAAAAACTCCTTCCGGTTTGATCATAGAGGGATGGACAAGCTGTTGGGCACCTGAGAAGTTCTCCCCTTGGCTACGAAGTTTCTTTCAGATGGGTTTTTCTGGTCTTTCACCTTTTATTCAAGATGCTTTTTTAAAAAATCTAGATATAACGCACATTCTAAAGCCCACTATTTTTTTTCAAAATTTTATTGATAAACAGATAGCAATGAGACAGTTTCACATCAAATCAGAAGTACAGATTCAACAAATAACACACTGCATATATTCTTCTTAGTGGTTAATTGCTGTACAAGATGCGGACTTGAGATCCTATTTACAAACACCATTAGAACAAA
>NW_004524589.1:1071685-1080748 GCF_000260255.1 Octodon degus | reverse complement strand
AGAGCAGATCCCAGTTGTTAATTCTTTCAACTGTTACCCGTGCGATTTGATTTCTGTCCATGAACTCTTTGCCTACCCCTATGTCTTCAAGAGTTGAGAACATCTTTTTATAACCCAGGTCAATAAAATTACTTTCTTTACTTAAAGAAGAAAACACAGAGGAAACACTTGAACTCAACAGCAAGAATCATACTATAAAACATGACTTCCAATTAAACTCTGCACAGGAAACAATCACCAGAATGAAGAGACAATCTATAGAATGGGAGAAAAATTTTGCCAGCAGATCTTTTGAAAGAAAATTACTATCTAGAATATATAAAGAACTAAAAAAATTAACACCAACAAAAGACCCCCTCAATAAATGGATTGAACAGACACTTCTCAAAAGAAGTTCAACTGGTTAATTAGTAGATGATAAACTCTTCAGCATCTTCAGCCATCAGAGAAATGCAAATCAAAGCTACCCTGAGGTTCAATCTCCCTCTTGCCAAAGTGTCAATCATCAAGAGTAGGACACACAAACAAACAAACAAACAAACTAAAGAAACAGCAATAAATGCTGATGAAGATGTGGGGGAAAGAGAACTAGTACAGCCAGTATGGAAATTAGTGTGGAGGGTCCCTGAGAAAGTAAAAACAGCGCTACCCTTCTGTCCAGCTATGCTGCCTTGTGGTAAAGTTCCTGAAAGAATTAAAGCCAGGATACTATAGGATACCCACATATCCATATCTGTGTGCCGTCATTCATGACAGTTACACTGTGGAAATAGACTGGATGCCCATCAACAGATACATGGATAAAGGAAAGAAAAGTTGGTATGTATACACAATGGGATAGTATTTGGCATAAGAAAGAAAGAAAATCTCATTTGCAGGAAAGTAGGTACAATTGGGGAACATCAAGATAGGCTAAACAAGCCAAATTCATGAAGTCAAATATTGAGTTCTTTTCTCTCATAAACGGACTCTAAGAGATACAGGGAAAAGAGCGATGACAGGAAAGTGGAGGGGCGACTATTAGAAAAGAGGGGAGAATGGGATGAGAGGAGGAAGGGAAGGGGCCATGATGGGAATAAAAAAGAATCAAAGTATGTTGTGTGCGTGTAAAAAAATATCAACATGAAATAGATATTTCAGTATTGCTAAGATGCAGAGATGTAAATTTGGCATCTGTCCCTTGTTCCCCGAGTCTTTTTTGCTTCACGCCCATTGCACGCGAACTCCTAGGATCAGCTCGGGAGCACCAGCTCCTCTCCACTGCTTCTCCTAGACTGGAGGAGTCTGTGCTGCGTCTGAGTCCTTTTCTTTGTTGTCTTCTGCTGTCTTCACAGCGTTTTCCTTCAGGAATTCCAGGAAGCTCTCCGAGCTCAAGGGCCCAGTGATTCTCCTGGCAGTAATCGTGCCCTTATCTGTTTGTTTATGACAATGCCCACAGCAACGCTGGGCCCCACGTGGCCAGCAGGCCTGCACCGTGCGTGGTGGGGCGCTCATTTCCTTCTGGGCCTCCCCCAATTCTTTGATGTCTACAAGGTCATCATCCTTACAGATTGCCCTCTGCAAGGCCGGAGAAACAGCTTCATGTCTTGTGAAAGGCCTGGAGAACCTTCGCTGCTCTCTCTCTCTCTCTCTCTCTCTCTCTCTCTCTCTCTCTCTCTCTCTCCTCCCCTCTCCTCTCTCCCCTCTCCCCTCTCCCTTTTCTCCTCTTTCCCTTCCTTCTCTCTCCTCTCCCTTTCTCTTCTCTCTCCTCTCTTTCTCTTCTCTCTTTCTCTGTGTCTCACTCATATTTTAGACACAGAATTAATTAAGTAAATAAAAATGATACAGAATTTCAAAACAAGGTAGGAAATTAACAAAGGTTGTCATATTCCACATTGTTATCTTCAACGTAGTTGCTCAGATTAGCAGGTAGAGGCATGCAAAATGGATCCAACAGTATAAGCACTAACTGTTCCTTTCAATAGACTACTACAAATCAGTAGTGCAATTATCATAGCTATCTTGTATATATATATACCTATCCTTTTTTCCATACTTCTTTTCTCATTGCCCCCATCCCAGTTGTTCTTTCCTGTTGAGCAGTTTCTTGTTCTTTCACTATATCTATTGTAAGCTATAGGACAATACCAATCTGGCCGAAGGTGCTATCTTTAAGAGAATCCTGGGCGTTGTATCTCTTCTTCCCTAGTATTATCCTTTTCCTGTATTTTTGCTTTGTGGGTCTCAGGTTCTAACTCCTAGATTTACCACTCATTTTCTTTGATGGGTTCCTTCTTTCCTTTTCTTCTTTTCTCTTCCCCTTGCATCTCTTTCATTTCTCCCTTTGTTTCTTTCTTTTTTCTTTTTTTTAGAAGAGGCTCTCTCTTCTAAGAAAGTGTTTTCTTTTTCTGAATGATGTTTATGAACTATCACTTTATTCTATTCTTAGGTACAACAAGCTATCATTTGTGCTTTGCACCCATGAGCCCTTGTGAAATCCTGCTCATTAATTGATTAATTCCGGCTGCCCTTCCACTCCCTCCCTCTGCACATTCTCTTGTTTCTTTCTCTCTCACATAGAAAATGTGTGTGCTTGTGGGATATGCATTACTTGTTTTGATTTTTCTCTGTCATTTTCCTTAGGGCCCTCCCAGCTGGTGTAGCAAACCTGCCTGGACTTAGCAGTAACTGTATCCATTTTTATGACAAGGAACAGACAAGTCCCCTCAGCGGAGACATTCTGGCAGAGGAATTTGGGTGTGTGTAGATGTGGTTTTCTGTGTCAGTTTAATCTTTTGCTCATTCTAAAAGTCAACCCAAATCAATCATAAAACAACCCCAAATGGATAGATTTTGAGCAGTAATATTTTTTTCTCCTTCAATCCTATTTTAATCTATTTACTTGTTTCAACCAAAAATTTACTGTTATTCTTAACTGAAATTGTTATGTAAAAGAACATATATTTTTTATTACTGAACTGTTCATTCAACATGGTTCATATGGTCAATTTAGCATGGTTTTTTTGGCTACAATAAAACCAATCTTTTTATAGCGATCACCATATTTCCTGTATCCAC
This sequence comes from Octodon degus, assembly GCF_000260255.1. NCBI lineage: Eukaryota > Metazoa > Chordata > Mammalia > Rodentia > Octodontidae > Octodon > Octodon degus. The sequence goes on along the minus strand of NW_004524589.1, from coordinate 1,077,691 downwards.
AATTTTGTTCTTGAGTGAATTGCACTTTGCATCATTAGGCATGTCTTCCAAAAGCACTTTTACTTTTCTCTTAGTACCACACTCAAAATAATGCTTGTATTTCTCCTGATAATATGAGTCACTCACTAAATTCTTCTTACTAGGATTTGAACTGTAAATTTTCTTGTAGTAAGAAAATCCTTAATAAATGCTTGTTGGATGACTGAAAAAATCTTAATTTACCTCATGCCAGTTGTCATAGTAATTAATATTTTCATCTCCATCACTATTGCGTCATCTTTACCACAAGAGCTAACATTTACTAGTACATCTGTGTGCCAGGGACCAGTACTTTAGAGATATCATCTAATCATGGCAGCTGTAGGGAACTTTGCTTTTCTTTAAAATTATTTAATTTGAATTTGCAGATCTCATTTTTCCGGAATTGTACATGCTTTCTCTCATATACTTTGGGTGTTTCCCATTCATCTGAGGTTGTCTCTAAGTTTTAAAGTTATAACAGACACTGTTATAAAGCAATATGACTTTCCTCAACTTTATCATTTACAGAATTCTGAAATTATGTTGAATACCAAGGTGCCTAGTTGAACGCATCCTTCTCTGCTTCTTTCAAAAAATAAATTTTAGTAGTACGTGTTTGCAGTACATAATGATTACTTCCTTGTGGGGAATTAGTATGCGTGCACAGCACATCTCAATTCTTTCTCTTTTCCTCCTGTCTCTCTCCCCAGCCTCCAGTTTTTCCTTTGTTGCTGCTTTCTTAGCCATTGGCATAAGCAGTTCCGGCAAGAGAGCAATAGAGGTTAGCAGAAGCTGGGCATGAGGCACACACCAATAAGCCCAGCAGCACTCTAGAAGACTGAAGCAGAAAGTTCAGAAGCTTGAGACCAGCCATGGCAACTCAGTGACGTAGAAGACCTTGTCTCCAAGAAATAAAAACAAAGGGCTGGGGGTATAGCTCAGTGTGAAGGTCCTAGGTTCCAGAACATTCTCCCCACCCACCCCCCAAAAAAGTTAGCTGAAAATTTCTAGGAAAATTTGTTTTTGTGTTTTGCTTTCAGATAGCCAATCTGGCACTCTCTCCCTCTTCCTGTTATAATCTCAGATGTGATTCATGGACCAGGGGGCAGCAATCTTAGGACCAGAAAAAGGCCAGAAGTTGCAAGCATGTGCAGAAGCAATCTGTGTAATCATCTCTTTTTTTTGACATCTCATTATATGAGCAAAGTGAACCCTTCTCTTTAAAATCACTGAAGCAGTTTTTGTGCTACTTACAGCAGAATCCATTCGAAAGGGTGGCAGAGCGTTGGGAGTGTGATGGTTTGACTTAGGCTTGGGTCACTGTCTTCTCAGTTGGTCCTTCTTTATCATTCCTTACTGGATGCCTTGTACTGAAAGATTATTTTAAGTTCTATAGTTTTCTCTGCTAGATCTTTGCCACAATATTGGTGGTGGCAAAAGTCCCACCCGATTCTATGCCACTTATAGATAAGAATATTTTTGAAAGGCTAGTTATGGCTGTGGGGTGAACTCTTACAGTAGTACCTCCCATTTAGCCACCCCTTAAAGGGTCCATGGGTTACAACCCTCTCTGCGTACTCTAGGCATGGTCATGAATTGCTTTGGCCAATGGGACAGTAGCAAATATAATACAAACAGAAATTCACTGAAATCTTTATCCATTGAGACTGGTCTGCTTGGAATGTCCTTAGACACTATGGTCAAAGGAATCCTGTGGTGAAGCTAGTAGAGGAGCCCCAGGACACCTCAGGTGATGCCTCACTCAGCAATCAGTCCATCAGCAGCACTAAGGTTTTATTTAAGCTAATGACCCGGCTACCATAACACAGCTGCCAAGTGGATCCTATAGAGCAGAAGAATTTTTTAAGTAGAAGAATTTTCTGAGCCCAGAAAACATGCAGGAAACCATGAGAGGGAGTAAAATCCTTGTTAACTTAAGACATTAAGGTTTGGGGTTGTTCATCAAATAGTGATAGATAACTGGAAAAGGCTTCTTCCAAAACAAACCTTGATTTAGAGAGCTGAAGTATTATAATGAGTAGCCCAGCTCTATAAGGAATAGAAGACATATTTGCTTTAGGATTTTGGGTGCAAATCCTAAATGTAATTTTTGTACATACAGAATATAAGAAGCCTGATATATTTACGAGCCAATTCAAACACTATATTTTCCATTCTATTCTATTTAGCATTTATATAGTGCTGATTATCACAGAATATAGGTGCTTTGCAATATTATTTTTTAGCATTTATATAACACTTTCTGCTTTCAGTGTGTGCTACAAGTTATTTTAATTTTTCTATTTGCAAAGTGTTTTAGAGTCATTTAAAAATTTACATTATTTTATAACAGTCCTTGTGAGGGAGAAAATATATAACAATACCAGGCACAATTTGTATGTTCCCTGAGTATGTGGATATGTTGATGTGTGGAAACCTGGGTCCAAGAAAATCAGTGGATATGAAATAAATAATACCATGACAACATGGGCTATATTAGAAATCTGTGTGTGTGTGTGTGTGTGTGTGTGTGTGTGTGTATAGCACGTCCAAGTCGATTGCTCCTTTCAAGCAATATTTGATATCAGTATTTCAAAAGTCATAAATATATGGTTAGACCAAAGCAAAAGCCTTGGAATGTGACAGACGAGCAATCTTCCACCTGATTACCCAATTTTTATTCTTAAAATATCCATATGTTTTGTAGTTATGAAAGTAAATGTGTTTAGTGTGGACCTTATACACTGAAAGTATGTAAGAATTAGAGCTACTCTTTTTAGTAAAAAGAATGGCATTTTATTTAAGAAGTCTTGGTGTCAAGGAGTTGTATTGAAGCACATAGAACTGCTTTAGCCTTTCCACATCAGGAGAATGTCATTCAATAACTTACCACATTTCTTATCATCTCTTGAAATAATCTTAAGGAATGAATTTGGTGGAGCTTATTAATTCTATAGTCTTTTTATATCAACTGAGAAGGTGGCCTGTTTCACTCCCTTGGAAGAGTGGTGTTAAGAAAGGACATGTGGTCTTGCATTTCTCCACCGAAGGCCCAAGATGGTGCCTGACAGCTCAGGTGAACCAGGCCCACCTCACTATTCCCTGAGGATTTCTTTAGCAGGGTGTCACCATGATAATATTTTTCTTGTTACTAATGCCACAGATGGTCTTGGCCATTAACATTCCCTATTCCGCTGAGGAAATGCCTAGCCGTGGCCTTCCAGGTTCAGAGTGGAAAACGGAACACTGTCTCTTTGTTTCTCACCACAAGGAAGGGGGAGAATGGCTGCTACATTTTCTTAGATGAGGCAGAGTTATATCTTGAAGTCAGCCTTGTAGTCTAGAAAGGTATATTCTTTACAGAGAGGCACAGACAATTTTCTTACCTTTTGAAATTATACAATTACCAATGTACCTGTAAGGGAACATGCTTAGTCTGCTTTTCAAACCACTCATTCAGTTACTTTAATCATAGCATCTGGGAGCTTGGTTTCCTACAAGAAATGCATGTGTTCAGCTTCTTCTCATATACAGGGAGGTAGAAAGCTAAGCTTTAAAAAATCATTTGCACACCTGAATATTTTCACAGGGTAGTTTTTTTTTTCAATAGTGCACTGGAAGTCAAATAGAATGATAATTTAGAAACTATTATGATCCCCCACTGCTTTTCTCCTTCTTGTAGAGGTTGTCAGCGAAAGGTGGACACGTTCTAAATTCGTATATGCTTTCACAATGAAACGAACATGCAGCAGCCAGGCAGTTGCCTCAGAAGGGCTGGCTGCCCCTAGAATCTGCATAGTATGGTTACTCTTGTAGTTCTATCTCTATTTCAAACATTTCTTTTCCCATGGGATGTTGTGGAAAAAAATTTTTATTTGAACATTTGGGGTTTTTAAATAAGTAGATAAAACCACCAAACTGGCTTGAATCCTGACCAAGCAGGGTAGGAGACCTGGACCAGTTGGGGACTGTCCAGTAAGAATAAATGAACTATAGTAGCAGAAATACAACAGAAAGAGGGAGAGGGGGAACTCACGAAGAGCTAATAACAACTGTCCAAGAGAAAAAAATGACACAGAAGATGTTTGAAGTGGAAAATAAATTGATACTTGAATATGATGCATGCAAAAGGGGAAAAAAAGACACCCACAAAAGAGGTCTTAAAGAAATGCGAAAAAGCCCGGGAGATGAAATATTGTAGAAATATTGCTAGTCAGTTATAATCAACCATAGCAAAGCCATATGTTTTGTGACTGAGGGAACTGACAAAGGCGAAACAACCTCCTCAGCATTGAATAAAGGGAACCAGGGGAGAGTATTTATTAATTGTGGGGAAAGATAAATAGGAGGGGTGGAATTTAGGACGGCCGAGGCAAAGTACAAGGAAACTGGGAATGTCAGAACAATGTGGAGAAAGTAGAGCAAATGACAGATCAAACGAACTGCAAAACAAATTTTCCTCTTGGAGTTACACTGACATTAAATAAGAACTGGTCAGAGTTCACAATTATAACCAGATTCTTGAGACTTAAAAAAAAAAAAAGAGCCCAGGGACAAAAACGACCTAAAGAATAATATCTGTGGCAAGGACAGGAACATGGATGAAATGCTTAAGGCCATTTTCACTAGGTCAGTCTGGTGCTGTGACCTTCAGTGAGCCCGCTGTCTGCAAAGCGAACCAGCCTTCCCAGAGTCTGGGCTGAGGTGCTGGTTGCACTTCCCCCAAGGGTCACCATTTCCACCCACAAAACCCCAGTAAGTGGCGCTGTGGTAGGCCCACCCTTGCCGGCTCTCTTGCCTTCTGCCTCTTTATTAAAATCTGTTCCTCTGCTGGAGTTCTCCCCCACATCTCAGCCTTTATATCTCCTATTATCAAATACTTCTTGAGTCACAGGCTCCACTTTGTACAACAAATATTAACTGATGGCCTACTATTGCATGTGGACTTTCAGGCTATGGTGTCACTGTGATGGGGTAACTGTGATGGTTTCATTGTTCTTCTCAGGTACCTGACAGTGAGGGGAAGTGGTGGGACACATTCTATGAATTCATAAATATAGTAGCATCCACAAATCATGTTCTGTATTAGTTTTCTGAAGCTGATGTAACAAATTACCCAACATAGGGTGGCATAAAATAGCAGAGCTGTATTCTTTTGCTGTTCTGGAAATCAGAAGTCTGAATGCAGGGGCTGGCAAGACTTGCTTACCCCTGCATGTTTTGCGGAGAGCTTCTTACTTACTTGGAATTCCTGGAGACACATGGCCCATTCCTGTCTGTGTGAAGGGGCCATCTGCCTCTCTCTTATCAGGATACTTGTCACTGGATTTAGGGACTACTCATATAGTACAAAGTGACATTATGTCAAGATACTTAACTATATCTGCAAAGTCCCTTATTTCCAAGCAAAGTTATATTCCCAGGTTTCCAAAACTGGAAGATAGTATCTTGTGGTTTGACCTATGTAATTCCCAATCCACGCAGAGGAAGTTTCTGCAGGTTCTTTGAAGAGAATAAAAACTAAGAAAATGTAACCAAACCAATAAAAATGATAGAGAATTTCAACACAAGATGATGGGAGGTTAACAATGGTTGTTATAGTGCATATTATTATGTTCAGAGTAAGTGCTCTTTTTCTTGAAAGCATACATACAAGCCCCGTATTTTTGTTTTCTTGAAAATCCATATTGTATTTTGCATATGGTCATCTATGGATTTCTATTTAATTTCCCCAATTTTCTCTTTTGTCCTCAACAAATGTAAACAAGCAGCTTTCAGTTCTCTCTTTAAGATCTATCTCAAATCTACTTTTATTTATTTTTTTCCATAATTTTATTGAGAAACAAATAGCAATGAGACAGTTTCAAATCAAATTGGGAGGACAGTTTCAATAATTAATACATTGCATACATTCTTCCTAGTGGTTAATTGCTGTACAAGATGCAGACATGATATCCTATTTACAAACACCATTAGAACAAATCC
>NW_004524589.1:1070434-1071428 GCF_000260255.1 Octodon degus | reverse complement strand
GCCAAGATAAAGCAGGACCCATGCAACAAGAGTTGTAGCTTTTGGGTCTGATAAGGTCAGTGAAATCCCCTCAGGATTTATCCTGAGATCCTGTACCTCAGTTTGTAGAACCTTTGTGAGTGTCAGCCATGTGGATGAGTCACGACCATTGCTTGGCCAATGTGCTTTCTGTGAAAGCCTGAGAGAATGTTTTCTCTCCATGTGACTCTCTTTAGGCATACTCTACATCATTGATCACTTTCCTCTTTGGCCCCATAATCTCCTTAATCAGAAAATTTGGTCTACTTTTGTTTATTTATTTTTTAAAATAAGGTGTTCAGGATCTCACTATTGGATCCAACTCGTAGTGATCCGCCTGTTTCCAGCCTCCCAAGAGCTGGGATTACAGGTGCACGCCACCATGCCCAGTCTCAACTGCTGTCTCAGCACGCCCCGGGGGCGGGGCTGGCACAGCAGCCAGGGGATGGAAACTTCAGCCCCTGTGCCTGTTTGCAAGCACTTTAATCCACTGAGCTATCAAATCTGTTTTATGGCTTCCTCTGTTGCTTCCACTCTAGTCCAAACAGCTATACTTTTTAACCTGCACTCTTGCCATGGTCTTCTCTCTGTAACATCTATTTCCCTCCCATGGGGCTCCCCATAGCAGTCAGAGTGGGAAGTTGTGCAAATAGCAGACCAAAGGCTCACAGGCTGTCGGAGAGAACTGCAGAAACCTGCAGTGTATCATGGCAGAATGATATGTGTCCGCACTTTGCAGGATTAGCGTCTGTCTTCTTCTTCTTCTTCTTTTTTTTTTCAATCAGTTGACAGTTCTTTTTTTTTTTAAATTTTATTGATAAACAGATAGCAATGAGGCAGTTTCATATCAAATCGGAAGTACAGTTTCAACAAATAACACACTGCATATATTCTTCTTAGTGGTTAATTTCTGTACAAGATGCGGACTTGAGATCCTACTTACAAACACCATTAGAACAAATCATTCTATTCATTA
>NW_004524589.1:1042979-1067158 GCF_000260255.1 Octodon degus | reverse complement strand
ACCTGGGCTAGGACTGGGTCTGGGGGTTTCCGGAACTGGGCAGAAAATCTAGTGTCTGTCTTCTAAGTCAGCAGTGAACATCGGTGCCATCAGAATGTTTTTCAAGAAAATTTTGAGAGTATAGGATATAAATTGGACCTGAAAGGTAGCTGCAAAGATCTGAACCAAAGCAGCCCTTAATCCAACATGGTATCTGTCACTTGATGGGGTCCAAAGAGGTCCCCAAAGAGAAGAAAGAAACCTCAACTCATCCCATGGAGTAGGTTCATGGACTCCTCATTACGGTTAATAAATTCAGGGTGTGTCAGTGAAAAAGAAGCACTTCCCAATTTACTAGGTGGAGTTAGAAAGTAAGAAGAAGCAGGGGAGGGGCTCCAGCTGGAGAGCTGAGGAGGAGGGCACGTCTTTGTGCAGAGAGCCAGATCGGCCTTAGTGGATAGCTGGGCTGGGCCAGGGTCAGGCGGGTCATTAACTCAGCTCTTGGCTTGCAGGTTGATGGCTCTGGGAGGTCTGGATTTCATGAGAGCATAATTTGATTTCTGCTCCAGGCAGTCCCACCCTTGTGGAGGATCTGCTGGAATTCCAGGAGATGGTAGGTTTAGAACAATGACTGATGATTTCTGGGCACTTGTGGGTGACTGGATATAGATAGATAGATAGATACAGATATAGATATAGATATAGATATAGATATAGATATAGATATAGATATAGATATAGATATATTATCTTTGTTGGTGTCCTAAGTCTTGAAAAGGGATGAGATATATCATGTAAATGTATAGTACATTTACATGTACAGGGTTTATTAACTTTTTTTGGCCAAATTTTAGGTATATAATTCCACATAGGTATATAATTCCAGCTCTCAAGAGGCTGAAGTAATAGCCAGCCAAAGGTTCCATATAATGTGGGCTACATAGTTTAAAGCTAGCCTGGACTACTTAGTGAGACTTTGTCTAAAAACTAGGAAAGAGAGAGAGAGAGAGAGAGAGAGAGAGAGAGAGAGAGAGAGATTAATTTTTATTAGTGCTAAAATAAAGGGAAATGGAAAAGAAATTAGCAAAAAGACTTGGATTTAAGAAGGCAGAGTGTGGCGAAATAGTTTGGAGTTGAGAAGCACTAGGTGATGAATTTAGCTTGAAACAACTTGAGTTGCAATACATAAACATCCAAAGAAAGGACAGAAAGATGAAGTGAGCAACAGAACTTACCTATGGACTGAAAGAATCGAAAGGATACAGGAAGCAGAGGAAGGTATGAAGTGTTTCCAAGATGTCTTTCAGAGGTTCCGCTGGAAACACAGGGCAATAGGAAATACAGAAATGTTATGGCAATTGAAACAACAGGAAGAACTCTTAGGAGTGATACCAAATTTGATCAAAAGCACCATTATGGAGAGATAAGCCATTAATTCAAGGGGTGGGTGTGTATGGGGGGGATTTATGTGGTATCATACATGCCTTATAGCATTTCTTTTTTTTTTTTCTTTCTTTCTTTTTTTTTTGGCAGAACCAGGGATTGAACTCAGACCCTTGCGCTTGCCAGAGAAGCACTTATTCCACTGAGCCATCTCCCCAGCCCCATGGGAGGGATTTATGATATATTAACAGAGAACTAGAATCTAGACCCACCGGGACCACTGTGTGGGAAGGAGGACTTGGCTCGTGTCTTCAGGAGTACAAGGAATTGGAAGCACTTTGCATTATTCCAAAGGAAAGTATGAGGTAAAAGACTGCAATATAGCCATGAGGAGGTAGTCAGTGAGGCTGTGAAGAGAAACTTGAAGAGTATGTTTTTCGTAGGAACGTTAACCAGAGGGTTGTCAGCACATGTGATCCCTGTGCTCGGCAGCTCCACCTTGGCAGTTTAATGTTATCTCGATTTTCTACTCTATTTGACTACCTTGAACCAAAGTTAGTTCATTCCAAGGAACATGCACTGATTTTTTCACTTAAGAATAGGTGAAAAAAACCATTAAATGTGTACAATTGCTATACTTTTGTGCATCACTTAAAAAATAAGTAGAAGAATATGTGGGAAAGCATTAAGAAATCATGTCACATTTTTAGTTTGCACTTCAAAATCTGATGTGAATAGATCTTTTTAATTATGTGATAAATTAGGATGGCGAATATTTGAACATTTCAGAAATCTCCTGAAACAATCAGATTGTTTCAGATTTCTCCTGAAATCAATCAGATTGATTGACTGGAGTAAAATATTCCAAGTGTCCAAGTCATTCTCTGGGCAAGGAGAGACGTTTGAACAGCTGTGCACCCATTTTTCTGCCAGGTATACACAGGGCTTTGTATTTTCCATGCTTCCAAGTGGAAGATCACCAAGAACACAAGCTTAGGCTGCCTGGCTCACTAAATTGAAGGAAACCTCTCTCCACAAGGGACCAAAGGTTATCTGAGCAACTGCATGCTAGAATGACCTCATTCTAGGATTTAGGCTTAGTTAAAAGTATTTAGGGAGTGTTCTAGGTCATCTTCAGGAAGCAAGGACTATTCTATGATTGGAATCTTTACATGGAATCTGGGAAGAGCAGCCATCAAGAATAGTAGCCAGAACAAGAGATGCTTGGATATTTTTGTGGATTGAACAATATTATTGTGTTTATCTAGATTTGTCAGTCTCAGGCTGTCCTTGAATAATACTGACAACCTGTGAAATGGTTTGTATCCTACAGAAAGCACATTATGCCTAGCTATGAGGGCAGCCCAGCCTGCAGCAGCCCTGGCACCTAATGGATAGCACCAGCCTTGGCCCCATGGCTGGGTTGCTTTTCTCCTTTTTTGTTTTTCTTTTCTGGTAACACAGAAGATTGAACTCAAGGTGTTCTTACTGAATTACATCCCCATTTCTCTATTATTATTTTTTTATTTTGAGATAGGATCTTGCTAAGTCCTTAAATTGCCCAGGCTACTTTGATTTGTAGTCCTCCTGCCTCAGCTCCCGAGAGAGCTGGGATTGCAGGTGTGCACTGCCCAACGTTGTTTCTGTCCTTCTTTGAAGAAATGCGCCTATATATTGCAAGTTCCCTGTTTCTCAGTAAGCAGCAATACCTGAACAATCATTCACTCAGCAAATGCTTATTGAGAACCTCCTAGGCACTAAGGGTATAACAGTCAAAACAGACAGGAACCTTCTTAAACTTAGAGCTAGAGTGGGGAGCAGAAGAAAGAGGAAAGCAATACCTTTTTATCCGCTCCCAAATTTAAGATATAATAGCCATCATGAAGGCAAAATGTAAAGAGTTCTCAGATTTTGTAACCCCCGGAGCTAATATAGTCTAAACAGTCAGAGAATTCTGTCTAAGAAGAAATCCAACAGGTAAGTAAGTGTCAGATAGGTGAAGGTAAGGGTAGAAAGGAAAGTGGAATTCTGGGTAGATCGAACATCACCAATAAGGTCTGTGAGACTCAGAGAATGAGAAACCACCACAAGGTCCACCTGGTTGAGGCCCCATGCATCCGTAAGCCATTTCTAAGGATTCTCTTGGACCAAACAATATTTTTGACAACACTCAGCATTGTAAGCAGAGTTCAGAAGCCCAACAGGTTGCTTAGTAACTGGCTGTCTCTGGCTAGTAAAAGCTGCCATGACAGTTTGTGGGTGACAACACAACTTCCAGAAGGGATGTTGTCATCCTTGGAGATTCATCAGGACCTTAACGTTCTGATTTGGACCTAAGTCTTAGCATGTAACACTGAACACTTGACTGCTCCTCCTCTTTCCTGTGTCTTATGTTCTTGGGTTCCGTGTCTCCCATTCACTCCTTGGGCTCTCTGAGACTGGATTTTAGCGTGTTCGTCCTCACATACCCCAATGAGTCGGACACTTAGTAGGTTTCTTTGTTCAACACATGTTGGTACAAGGCATCTAGTCGTTCTCAGCACCAAGATGCAAACCGTAAGATGATGGAGCTCTGCCCTCAGGGGATGGAGAGTTCTTGCAAGAATCTGACCCATCATCTTAAAAGTCAAAACTAAACTTTTAGGCCTTCTTATTAAATTACTCCACATAAATTTCTATATTGCCTCTGTGGTAATCAAAATCATTTTTTATTTTAGACTTCAGAGTCAGATGAACTACCTTTAATAATATTTTTGTTTTTTACAACAAAGTTTGAAGATTACAAGATGGTATTACTGTTGTTAAAACCAAATGGCTTAATTGTAATCCCATTTACAATTGATGTTCGCACCTGGGGGTATTTGAAAATGAGGCGCCTTTGCTTTTATCTTACCAGTGGCAGCCCCTTGTAATGCTGTGTGAGCACAAGCCCAGGAATTAGGACCTCTGGTTCTGCCTCTGACTCACCGGGTTACCTAACTTAACCTCACCCTTTCCTCACCTGGGAAATGGGGATAATAGTACTTACCTGCCTCGCTGGGTGTCGTGGGTATTAATTAGTGTTTGTCAAGTGCTTTGAGATGTGCAGATGAAAGGCTGTGGATCCCAGTGCACGGTATTATTATAGAAAGCTCCTCACCTCCCACTTTCTCCCGAACAGTGATTCCCAATTATAGTCAGCGCTAAGTGGGGGAATGCTGCATTCAGACACGACAAGGCACGTTTTATTGGTCCATTAGGACATGTCTATTTGAGGGAATTAATTTTGTGAAAATGGTTATTATGCCAAGGACTTTTATTTTAGGCAGTTGTTGCTCTTAATAGTTCATAGGAAGCCACTTGCAAAGGTGGGTTTTGTGTTTCAGTCGGGAGACAGGCCCTCGTGGCCCTGCCACTCACGGCTGAGGACGCCTGGGCAGGCAGTGGGAAAGTGACTTCTATAAAGTGAGATTATGGTGCTATGGAAGGCCGGGTTCAGTTTCTGAGAAACCAGCTGGGCAGTCAAGCCAATACTACCCACTTAATTAGGAAAGGAAGAAGTGACTCCCACATATCATTTTCTGCATTCCGATTTCAAAGGCTTTGTAACTCACAAACAATTAATTCTCTCATTAGCACCGCATTTCATACCTGACAGCAAGCTAACCCAACTTATAATATTCTTCCTCTTACTTTTTCGTGGGTCACTATTGATGGCCCAGCGTTTGAGAATCAGCTGCCACATGCTTGATTTCAGGAAGGGAGCAGAACTCTTAAAAGCTGATCGCCGGATTGAAATAACGGACATAGCTTGAAGCATTAAAGCATCATTAGTTTATTCTGTTTCAGGTTTATTTACTTTCTGATGTACTGTCAAACTTGACATTTACCTGGTTCAAAAACACCAGGTTGTTTCTTCTTCAGGAATCTAGATACCAGCTGGATGCGTCTATTTCAAAAATCCATTTGGGTTGTTAACACAGTGAAGATCCTTATCTGAAAATCAGATGGCACATTCGTGTTTGCCTTACTACAGAGTTCTTCTCCGTAGAGTCAGTTCTCCAATAACGACATAAATATGTATTTTTAAAAAACAATTTGAAAAAAATGTAGCAAAAAGTTTTTATTTTTATATAGAAATATACTCATATTTCTTTGGTCAATGAGAAGGTAGTGTATCCCCATGAGAAGAATTTCTATCTTGTTTATAAACATGGTAGGACTGCATTTAAACTCATTCCTTATTTGTGACAAGGTTGGTGTAAGCAAAAGTGAAACCACCATTGTTTTACCGATGGAAACTGAGCTCCTGGAGCAAATTCGTTGTGTAAACAAGGGAAATACTTTCTTCACCTAAGAATGAGACCTAACAATGTCCAGGCCCTGAGAAACCAGTTAGTGGTATTGTTGGCATCCACAAAACATGCCAATTACAAAAGATTCTTATCTATCTATTAACATACTTAGCAGTCTCACTGGAGCACTTATAACCCATTATCTTGACCATAATTTTGTTATGTTTGCTTACATACACACATCTTCACAAAAATATTAGATGCAAGTGATCTGATAAGCGTTATCTTGTTTATTTTATTATTTGAAAAATAATTTCGTTAACACTGGAAATCATGTATTCATTCATTTAAAAACTCTCGCCACAATCCATGACCTGGAGGTGGGAGGAGAGAAAGATCCTTGCAGAAAAAAATAAAAACAAAAACCAGGTGTCTAATGTGACCAAGAAAGTGAGTCTTATTTATTCTGTTGAATTCTGGGAGGAGCAGAAAGTATAATGCCAGACAGCATCTTTGGGAAAGAAGGGGGAGGTTGCAAGGAGCAGGTAGAAAGAGGCAGGCAGACAGAGATGCAAGTGAACAGAGGGATGGCTGGGCAGCCCCGAGGAGGGGCAGGGTGGGAATGCGCAGCTTCAGGGCTTACGCTAAACAGGTCCAATTTTATTGCACACATGACCAATATCGCTGGAGGGGCTTTGTGGTGGGAGGCGACCAGATCTAAGCTTAGAAAGTTCTCCCCCAAAAGTGGTCCCGTTCCTTTCCTAACCTTGCCTGTCATCAGAGCCACCAAATTACACAAAGCAAAAATCCTTTCTTTTATTGATTTGTCTAGAATTAAAACAATAAAATCCTCTAAACACCCTAAATCATATAAAAATGCAATTGCCTCTCTGTTTCCTTCACACTCTCACTAACACTGAAAAGACTGCCTACCATGTTGAGAAAAGATTCTTCCAGGCTTTATACACACGCAAGTGACTATAGATGAGACATCTTATTTTATTCCCCTTCATAACCCAAAGGAAGTAAACTGTAGTCATTGTTTTTTACCTTACTTTTTTGTCTTTATAATTTTTATGTGTTTTGATTGACAAATAACCATTGTATAATGTGATGTTTGGGTTCACATGCACATTGTGTAACATCAAATCAAGAGGCATATCCATTGCCTCAAACTTTACCATTTCTTTATGGTGAATACATTCAAGATCCGCTCTTGGGCATTATACCCATTGACCAAATTCTCCCAGCTCCATCCTCAGCCCTACTGTCCCCAGCCTCTGGTAGCCACTGTTTAGCTTTTTTTTTTGGAAGGGTCAACAGGGTGTTCAGGGTCTCACTACTAGATTGGACTCATACTGATCCATCTGTTTAGAGTGTCCCAAGAGCTGGGATTACAGGGGCGTACAGCCACACCCAGTCTCAACTGCCATCTCAAGTGTGCCCCAGGGACGGGGCCCACATGACAGGCCCAGGGGATCGAACCCCCAACCCTTGTGCCTGCTTGCAGGCACTTTAATCTGCTGAGCTATTTGACTGGCCCTTGTTTTGCTTTAAACTTGTATGAGATAAAAAAATTTCATGAATGAGTGAGATCACCACACCTTGCATTTCTCTGAGATTCTGTTGAGGTAACAGTAAGCTGGGGGTGTCTTTATTTGTGTGAGGCACCCCTGTGATGCCCAATTATCAAATAGAACCAGATGAAAAACACTGGCCTTGGGCACAGGTTGGAAGGAGATAAGTTTGGGAGCACAAGAGGGGAAAAGGAGTCACACTTCCAGGGAGAGTTAAAGAATCCTTAGTAAGGAGAATCCATACTGTAATCAGGATGATATTTCCAGAACCTTCGGCCAAGGTTTTTCTATTCTGGGTAAGTCAACATTCATCCATGCAGCTCCTTCAACCAGACAAGGCAAAGAATCACCAAAGGAAGAAGGAGAAGTGGTATTAAGGGAATAAATATTGGCCAAACATAGACAATGTAAACATGAAGAAGCTTACACCTTCATCATCACAGGATGACAGAGGAGGGTCTGGGTTTAGTCCCTAGGGTGTTCCTCAGTCAACTGTTATATATGGGAGCAAGAAGGAGCTTCCACTTCTCCAGGGCCCATAGAGAGACACACAAGCTGATGATGGAGTCTCCTGTCAAAGCTCTTAGAAGTTTATAATGCTGGGGGTGATGTGTTCCTGACCTTGCGGTCTCCTGGGTGGATCACCTATCCCAGAGATAGATGGAGGCCAAAGCCCTGTCTCAGGACTGCAGGGCATCCAGAGGGCTGAGGAGGGGCTTTTAGCAGAAGGACCACAGGATGAGCCACCTTTGCCTGTTGCTATGAAAACTCCAATAGCAACACTGGAGCCCAAACTCAGGCCTCCTTCTCTTCTTTGCCACCCTGGTGTGCACACAGTGCCACCATCTTGGACACAAATAGGAGAGACAGGAAATCTGAAAAGATGAACATTTATCCAAAGAAACTAAGTTCCCTTAAGCATGTTTTTAAGATAATGAGTCAGGTTGAACTTATTTGAAGAGTAGACAATTACACTGGGACATGGGTGATGGAGGGGTCATATCTAAGTAGCACAGTTGCAACTCTCCTACAAATCTATTTAAATTTTTAAATAGTATGTAGAATTTTATACTTCTGTCAAGACCAGAGCATTCAAAGATGGCAAAAAGAGTTTCACCCAAAGCCCACAAAAGTGCTCTTAAAATATGCAGGTCAGAGAAGAATCAAGCCAATTACAGGGATATTTATTAGCCCTGTTTTATGAAGGTGGGAATTAAGCAGGCTTTTCAAGAGTTACAAGGCCAGGGGCAAGACTAGGTTTTAGAATTGCTACTCATGAGGTCTGATTTTCTTTCCTTAATACCACTCTCCCCTTATCACACTTGTGGTGTCTTTGTCTTACTTTTGTTTTTCACTGTGGAAGCCCTGAGAAGGTTGTTGGGCTTTCAAGAGTTGCAGGCCAAGAGTCTTGGAGAACTATGCAGCCTAAATCTTTGCAGCCTGACCGGAAGTTTCCTGCACTGCCATGATAGGTGGTTGATCTTTTTTGTTTTCCTAAAATGTGAACTGCTTGAGTTGATTGGCATCTTCAGAGGAATTACTATTCCTTTAAGAATAGCAGAATCTGTGTTCTCAAACAAGATATGAGTCCTTGGCAGAAGAAGTGGTTTCTAAGAAAATACACCTTAAACATTGTTGAGTTCCTATGTACCCTCCTCCCTAAATGTGTCAGCTACCACAGCAAAGATTTGGGACCAAGGTCGTTACATGTGCCCACCACTTAAAATCCTAATTAGATTTGCAGTTTGCCTATCTTCAAATACTTAACTGAGGTACAAAACAGGCAAGAAGAAAGGAGAAAAATTTTTTCTTGGGTTTCTAAAATGTTTATGTGGTCTAGAATTGGTCAGTAATTGAAGTCTACCATGTAAACAATTTGAAGTACATTATTTGATCACAAAAATTCATGTGGTTCATTGGTAAATAGCTTAATTGTATAGTATTTTTTATTATATATAATTGTGAGATTTTGCATTATATAATTTCCTTGCTGTTGCTCTTCAATAAAGGTTTTAATAGTAACAAGAGCCTTGTGTACGTGGTGATGCTAGGGCTTTAAACACTAGATGTAAGTATTATTGGACCAATAAAACATGCCCCTATTGCCTCCTGTACTGGTGTTATTTTTTAAAGAAAAATAATACAAAAAACATTAACAAAAATTTTAAAAGCTACTCAAAATAACTTTCTTATTGCAAGGCAATGAGAAGGGAAAAAACCTAACTATGAATGAAAATATTTAAGCAAATAAATTAGGAATTTGTTATAGAGAAAAAAAGGAAGAAGTAACTGAGAGAACCCAGTCTATTGCTTACAATTATTTGGTTTTGATGTTACTCTTCATGGAGAAGTTTGCTTGTGTTTTGAATTCTCTTTAAAAGTGTTCTTTTTAAAAGCTTGTCCTGGGAACTTCATTCACTTCAGCTTCAATCTCCTACTAAAAAGGAAAGGCTGCCTTTCCAATTGCTATCTGAGAAAGAAGAAAAAAAAAAAAAAGGCCATTTTCACTATTTAAAATTGTTGGAAGGCACACAGGTGCTGTGAAGTTGACCGGATAAATATTAGAAAGTTCTCTGAAATGGGTAACATTTTAGAGACTTCTTTTAGCTTTTTAGTTCACACAATGGATTTATCCTTTTCATTTGACTTTTCAAGACATTTAAAATAAAAAAAAATCAAGTGGAAATGGGGAGAAACTGAGCTACTTGTTCGTTATTCTACATAAGAGAAGATGGTGTTTGGGAATCTCTAAATACTGACACATTATCCGGAGGCCCAAGGATTGTACCAGGAAATGGATGAAGTGCTTGCAAATGGTCTTTATTGAATGTTTAGTGAGTGTCTGTTATTTGCTAAGTCTTAGCAGAGGTGTTGAGGATGAGATTTCTGATGGGATTTTATTCTGAATCATGGGTGTTTGTTCACATTGGATGAATCAAAAGGTAAATTTTTGGTTTAAGTTTCTGGAAGCATTTTCTCTGAATCTTTGGTTTGGGGTATTTAGTTTCCTTTAAAAGAAAAACCATAACAAAAATGTCAAATTTTCAGTTTTTCACCCACATATTCAGCGGGGTGATAGAAAGCCATTTATTTACTTTGGGTTTGGGTTGCATGTAAAATCATTGGAGAATCATGGAAATCATTGGAGCAAAATATTTCAAAGTGATTTTCAAACTGTCACGTGCATTGGCATTAAACAGTCATGTTTGTCAAAATGCTCATTGCTGTGCCCTACCTCAGTTATGATTCCAGAAATCTTGTGTTGGGCTGAAAGCTGGTATCTCTAACCTCTCTCCCCTGGTGGCACTCATCTGGACTATGCTTGAGAATCACTCACCTAAGATTCTGGTCACAGTCCAAGCTGGACAAGAACTGAACCAAATTTCCCCACAAGCTCAACATTGATACTAGCCATTGAATTTGACTTGCTTCTCATCCAATTTGGTTTGCGACCAGAATCATGGAAAGGATCAAGTTTGTGAAGTACAGTACCACTGTATTTGAAAGTTGTCTCCCTTTCTGGATCCATGCTTACTTATTTACCACTAAGTGAGAATCCAGTGATAGACTATTGCCTTAGAACATAAAGCCCAACAGGATTTTGGTATGTGGAAAAGCCAGTATAGTTCCAATGAAGCTATTGAAGTTTTATACAATCAAGCAGGCTCTAAATATTATATGAGGACTGCCTGTGTGGTACCTTTATGGGGGCAGTGACGCTACAAAGAATATTTACACGTGCTCCAGATGACCAGAAATTGAGGAAACCATCATGACAAGATCAATACCCTTTGGCTTCTTGCTTTCCTTTTTTTCAGATGTTCATTGGTTGTGGACTGACAACTGGTAGTCCACTTGTAGCACTCAGCTGAACTGAACCAGCATGGTGCTGGGTACAGGAAGCCCACCTGAGAATTGTTGGTGACATCATAAGAGGCAGAACTGGAGAGGAAGAAGTTTAGAAGCTGTTCAGAAACTATCAGGGAGATGCTGGTTCTTTTGGGCTGTTCTGCCAGAGGACCTTGTCATGCTGGATTTCCTGATGAACTTGCCTGTTCTTGTTGGAAGAGGAGCTCAGGACCTCATCACTGAGGAGGCTGTGGTTCATTTTGAGGGTTATCTGGTCCTTCACATTGAGTATGGCTTCCTGGCTCTGGATGGGAAAATGGTGCACTAATCAGTCTCTTGGAGAAGATTGTCATGTGCGCTTTCTCTCTCTCTTTCTTTCTTTCTCTTTCTTTCTTTCTCTCTTTCTTTCTTTCTCTTTCTTTCTTTCTTTCTTTCTTTCTTTCTTTCTTTCTTTCTTTCTTTCTTTCTTCTGGGAAAGGTTTATTTTGGCTCAGAGTTTGTAAGGTTCTAGTTCATGGGTGGCTGGCTCTAAGGCAGGGTGGCATAAAGGAGGAACATGGAAGGGGAGAAACAGTTAATGGTAGGCAGAAAACAGCAAAATAGTAAGCAGTAAGTGACAAGTGACATATCACAGCCTTCTGTCTGTCTCTTATATATTATCCAGACTACTCACTGTGAGGGGAGGTAGCACTCACACACAGTGTGGGGTAGCCTTACTCCTAGCATCACATCATGAATCAAACCCAGTTTCACCTCCTTGATCCCAGTCTCATACACCGTAGATCCAGCCACCGGTGAAAAGTCCATCTATGATTGTATGAGCCTTTGGGAGGACATCTAGACACAGGCCATAACACTAACCAATACAAAAAAGACTGAAAAATCTAAGGTGAATTGTGTATGATATCATAAGATATAAATATGTGACAAGGTAATAAAAGAAAAAATATCTTTCAATGTAACATTTACCAAAGTCAATATCATGCTTAATGGTGGAATACTAAAAACTTTCCCATTGCAGTTATATTAAAACAAGAAAGTATAGTTTCTCCCTTAGTATTTTACAATGTTCTAAAAATATTGGTCAATAAAATGAAGCATGAAATAAAAATGGCAAAAAATTATTGGAAAGCAAGATTCAAAACTATCTTTATTTGCTAATGTTATGATATAGTTAAGGCAAAGATGTCGGCTTCGTTGCTGGGAACTCAGCTGTTCTCATCATTGGAAGAGCTTGGAACCTCACTGTTGCTGAGAATGGCTGTGATACTTCTAGAGGGAGCTCTGTTCTTTTTAATATATATTTTTTCATTTATGTATTTGGTGCAGGGTCTCACTGTGCCGCTTGGACTTGTAGTGATCCTCCTGTTTTCAGCCTACCCAGAGCTGGAATTACAGGTGTGTGCCCCCATTCCCAGACTATGTCACTGGCTCAGCTCACCCCAGGAGTGGGGCTGGCACAGCATGCAGGATGGGGGATAGAACCCTGGTCTCTGTGCTTTCCAAAGTAGGTGCTTAGTTCCCTGAGCTATTTCTCTGGCCCAGAGCTCTGGATTTTACTTTGAGCATTACTTCCTGGCTCTAGTGCAGAGCCCTCAGCCTACTATCACATAGAGTTTCTAGTTTCCACCACTGACCTTTGGACCTTCCCAGTGCAAATCCATGAAACAGGCCTGCATGAGATGTTGTTCTGGGCTCTTGACCTCCAGCTGGACTCATTCAGATCATTACTGTGGGATCCAGGCCCTCAGCTGGATTCTTTTGGGTCTTTAGTATGTGGATAGATTTCCTGCATTCTCTTGTATGAGTCTTTGGGTGACTATTACAAAGTAATCATACAATTAAGCATCTGTATTATATTATTGTTTACCTTGCAAAGCCTAAACTGCAACATCTTCCTTGTATATATTTATCCTATATCCAGCCACAATCTCCTTCATTCACACTTGACATAAAAGGTCTTACACTCTCTCCAGTGATGCCATAGGGGAATCTTGAACCCCTGAGCATGTGGCAATGAACTCTTCTTGGTAGCTGGTTCAGGCTAGGAGGAGCTCAGTGAGAAAGGATGATCTGGAGGCAGCAGGGCCTCCTCGTATCTCCCAGTGCATCGGCAGCTGCCGTGAGCTTCCCAGCCAGCCCATGTCTGGCTGTATCTGGCACGCTCACTTCTAGGCTCTTCCTCCCTGAGTCTCCATGAAGGCACATATTTATCAACAATAACCACTCACGACGCCAATATTCACATCTCACCTTAAAATCTGCATTTAAATAAGGAGACTATCTTTGCTTGGTGGCACAGACTTACAATTTTCTAAATCATCTATTTAGAGATTTTTCAACCTTGACCAACACAAGGCAGATGTGCCTTTGGGGCTGCCAAGGATGGGAGTAGGGAGCTGGTGACATAGATTCTGCTCACCTTAGCTTTCATCTATCTGTTTTATATAGCAGAATTCTACACAGAATTTTGTAAAAAAAAAAAAAAAGACTGGAAGCTTTATAAACAACAGTTTGAAAAACACTATCTTCATACAAGCTCCTAATATGTAATTGTGAAAGAGACCCAGGATGAGTCTAAGGTCACAGAGGTACAGTTAACTAAGTGGCAAGAGCAGCTTCTATATGTTCAGGTGACTTGGTTTTCATACTTTCTGTCCCCATAACCCAGGTAATGGGGCTAATGTTCACTTTTAAGTGTTCATATTATTTATTACTTTTAGCAATGCTATATGAATTTGATTTTTCAGTGATTGGTGTTTTTATCAAATAGAGAATGAGAGTAACATGCAGACTCAGAGAGACAAGGAGAGACTTGTATTCACATAAAATGAATATATTTATTTAATATTTATGAATAATTTTAATGCATACGATTCAGTGGCATTCAGCAAATTCACAATATTGTGCAACTATCACCTCTGAAGTTCCAGAACATTCTAATTATCCCAAAAGGAGATCTCGTACCCATCAATTATTCACTCCTGTTCTCCACACCCCTTACCACTCCAGGTCTTGGCAGTCACAAATCTACTTTTCGTCTCTATCGATTTTACTTGTTCTGAGATGTGTGATGTAAATGAAATTATATAAGGGGTTCTTTTATATGTGGCTTCTTTCCATTAGCACAATGCCTTCTGGGTTTATGCATATCATAGTGCATATGAGCACTTCATCCCTATTTATGGTGGAATAATGGTCCATTGTGTAGATTCGCCATATTTTGTTTATTGTAGTTTTAAAGCCTTTACTTGGCAATGAAGATACTTTGTTCCTGGAAGGATGTTCCCTTTATGATCAAATCCGAGAAGGGAGAAGAAATAGAGATAACAGCTAAATGACTGCATGTAGAGGCTCTTCTCAGTGCACTGGTGGCCACTGCCTATCCCTGCAGTAACTAGCTTAGTACTGACCTCAAATCAGTGGCTCCATCTCCCCATGCCTCAATTTCCTCAGCTGTAAGTAGGCTTGATGATTGCTTATTACCCACTCAACAGGGATTAATGAGTTAATGCTCATTAAAAGCTTCTAGTTTCTCAGATGTTGGGTACCATGTTTCATATATAAATACCATGTAGCAATATAATAAGCATCCTGTAGGAGTTCAGTTTGTTTTTCTAAATACCTTTTCATAAAATGACAAACACTAATAAATGGTGTATTTCCCATACTGAGTGTATGCTTTCTCTTTCCAGAACATGCTTTATACTTAAAAACAGTGGGAGTACTTTTTAGGGGTAGCTGAAAGGGCTTTTGTCTCTTCCTCTTTCAGTGGATTGCCTGCTTATCAATTTTCAAATGAATGTCAGATGTTAAATTTTATCAACTACATGCTATCTGTAAGATTGTTAGTTTGAGAGTCTCATTTGACTCTCTTGGCAGTCTTATGCCATTGATGTCACTAGACTTTGAATATGAAGTAATTGAAGCCCTGTGTGATTGTGTGACTTATGCAAAATCCCAAAGACCAAGGTAGGATCTTGTCCTGCTTACATAACCTCCTTATGCTTGGTATTAATCCACCTTCTAATTTGACTGCTTCTTCTCCTGAAAGGGGTTTTCACAGTCACATCTGACTGTGCACCTGAAAGGCCTCAGGAGAAAAAGCAAGCTCTCCCTAACTGTGTGGCCACCCTCAGCCTCAGAATGTGGTCATACTGTGTTTGGAAACAGAGTCTTTGCAGGTAAGATGGGTTACTGAGGATAAGGGGAGGCACCATGTCCAATGACTATACCATTACAAGAGAAAGAAAAAAGGAGATTCAGGTACAGAAGTGCAAGAGAGGGCTGGGGAGATAGCTCTGCAGGATAAACACCTGCCTGGCAAGCGCAAGGTACTAAGTATGATACCTGGTACTGCATGCCATGGCCGCCTCAGAACACCAGGTATGCTGTGTGGGTCTCAAAACCGGGTGTGGCAGTGCACACCTGTAACCCAGCACTAGGGAGGCTGAGACAGGAGGATCACTATGAGTATGAGCTGCATAGTGAGACTCTGTCAACAACAACAAAAAGAAGTGCCATATCCAGAGGAATCCCTCTGTAACCCCAGTGGTCGGCGGAGTTTGGAGTTATGCTTCTGAAAGCTGAGGGGCACATAGGTTTACCAGAATGAGCTAGAAGCCGGAAGTGGTAGCGAAAGCTTCCTCTTAGAGCCAGGGGAGGAAACACGGCTTTGTTGGTGTACTGTGGACTGAACTAGGTCCGTGCCTGTGCTCAATAAGTGTTCTGTTACCAAGCTACAATCCTAGTGCCTTTGAAAACATATTTTAATCTAAAATAGGCTCTCACTGAGCTCCAAGGCTAGCCTCAAACCTGTAAGCCTTCGGCCTCAGCCTCCCAAGTAGCTGGGATTACAGGTTTGTGTGGCTATTCTCCAAGTGGAATTAGGGCTTTGCCAACACCTTGACTGCCACCAGAACCCCCAGGACTGGAAGACAATGAATGTCTTTTGGTTAAAGCTGCTCAGTTTGCCCTTGGAAGGCTGTACACAGATCTTCATGCATTTTGCACATTTGCATGTGGACTCCATTGCCGTTTTCTTTCTTTTTTTTGCCATAAATTTATTGATAAACAAATAGCAATGAAACAGTTTCAAATCAAATTGGTAGGACAGTTTCAATAATTAACACACTGCATACATTCTTCTTAGTGGTTAATTGCTGTACAAGATGCAGACTTGATATCCTATTTACAAACACTATTAGAACAAATCATTCTATTCATTAAGAGAATGTAACTATATATCTATCCTAACCACTTTGAATACACAGATACAAAGTGGATATTCATCAGTATACCTTTTTTTTTGTTAAGTTCCATTCTTTGAATATTATAGGTGTGTAAACTCAGCAAAATATTCTAAAAGAATCCAGTAGCCCATAATAGTATTGGGTCTTCTGCTTGACTGGCAATGTCAGAAATTGTTGACCTGAATCCCCCACAGCTCAACATAACAGCATGGCTTTATTTCTTATATTTTGTTTTTATACTTTTCTACTGGATGGTTAAGACCAAGGTAAAGCAGGACCTATGCAACAAGAGTTGTAGCTTTTGGGTCTGATAAGGTCAGTGAAATCCCCTCAGGATTTATCCTGAGATCCTGTACCTCAGATTGTAGATCCTTTGTCAGTGTCAGCCATGTGGATGAGTCACAGCCATTGCTTGGCCAATGTGCTCTCTGTGAAAGCCTGAGAGAATGTTTTCTCTCCATGTGACTCTCCTTAGACACACTCTACGTCATCAATCACTTTCCTCTTTGGCCCCATAATCTCCTTGATCAGTCCATTGCCATTTTCTTCATCACAGGTTTAGAATTGAATGACAATACCTTCTAGACTGAACCTTCCTAATGTTAGCAGAAACTTAAAGTTCTGTGAAAAAGAAATCATAGCACATACATATCCTTTAGCAATATGGAATGATTCTCAAGAAATGAAAATATAAATAGAAGGGGGGAAAGGATTAATAATGTAATAGAGTGATATACATGTGTGTTTGTGTAATTACTAATGTTTAAATCTGTTCATTCAACTTTCTTCCAGAATGAACTAGAAAATAATAACTCAAAAATAAACTTTGAAAAAGTTTGAAGTGAAAAAGAAAGTGTTAAAAACTACCTGAACTTAAAATCTTGAGTATGTATTCACCAGAATAGTTTTCTGTTAATGAGTCTGAAAATTGGAGGTAACTGGACATTGACTCTTAGCTTTCAGTTTTGGGATTAAATGAGGGCAAACTGGATGTAAAATTCAAATAACATAAGTTGGTTGTGAGGAGTGTTTTCTATACTAATCTTTGTCTGTGTGTAGTTTTTTAAAAAGAATTAATTGGTTCATCCTACTTTTCAGGGCTGAAGTATATTCAGAGAGTGGATGTCAGTGTTTGGCCCCAAACAGCCCAATTTCCAAGATGAGGGCTGGAGAACCCCCAGTTTTCATTAAGTAAGGTAGAAGGAGCCAAGGCTGGATGAACCAAAAGGCTGGCCCAGATTCTAATCCAAGTTCTGCACTACCTAGCTTATAACTTGAATAAGATCCCATCCCTAATCTACATAAGTCTTTTGTTTCTTCTCGTCCCTAAAAGTACTGAGCAGCAGGATGCATAAAATACCCACAGCCATGAAAATGCCCCTTTGCCTGGGTAAGTGAAGAAGCCGAGTGTGATTAATTTGCTACTGGATATTCAGAGACTGGGGAGCGGCCAGGCCAGTGAGCACACAGGTAAGTGTGTTCCTTATCCTAAGCAGAATTAGTGAATCAAGATGAGCTCTCATGAACGGCTAAGTATGTAAGTTAGGTAACTTCCATCAATCAACCTGATAGTATCTCCAATTCATTATTTTTTTGTGCAGCCCTAAATGAGGGGTCATATCCCCTGATATTCTGCATTGCAAGAAGCTGATGTAAAGAAATGATATTGTTGCTTCAAGTTTGTATATGGTGAGATTTTTGGACTTACGTGCAAACATGAGAAGTATATAATTCTTTATGCCTATTTTAAAAATATATTCTAATTTTTAAATGTTTTTTTATCATATTCTGTAGGGACTTAAAGTTCAACGTATTAATACTTGATGAAAAATACCTGTTCCATATTATGCCTAAGATGTTTGATATGCAGACAGATAGTGAGGTTAAGCTTAACAGCCTAGGTTTTTATGGTAATAACAATAATCTTGTCTTCTGGATGGTTAACGACCTAAGTTTGCAGACCAAAATTAGAGAAAAAGGAAGACTGCAGATAAAGCCAACATTTTGGCCCTAGCCTTCTAAGGTCAATTAAGACTCAGGACA
This sequence comes from Octodon degus, assembly GCF_000260255.1. Lineage (NCBI taxonomy): Eukaryota > Metazoa > Chordata > Mammalia > Rodentia > Octodontidae > Octodon > Octodon degus. Next base: position 1,048,801 of record NW_004524589.1, on the reverse strand, counting down.
TATGAGAACTTGTACTGTAATGTCATGTAGCTCAGTAGTGTCCCAAATTTTCTGATCAAGGAGATTATGGGGCCAAAGAGGAAAGTGATCGATGATGTAGAGTGTGCCTAAGGAGAGTCACATGGAGAGAAAACATTCTATCAGGCTTTCACAGAGAGCACATTGGCCTAGCAATGGCCGTGACTCATCCACATGGCTGACACTGACAAAGGATCTACAATCTGAGGTACAGGATCTCAGGATAAATCCTGAGGGGATTTCACTGACCTTATCAGACCCAAAAGCTACAACTCTTGTTGCATAGGTCCTTCTTTACCTTGGTCTTAACCAGTCAGTAGAAAAGTATAAAAATGAAATATAAGAAATAAAGCCATACTGTTATATTGAGCTGTGGGGGACTCAGGTCATCAATTTGTGACATTGCCAGTTAAGCGGAAGACCCAATACTATTGTGGGCTGCTGGGCTCTTTTGGAATGTTTTGCTCAGTTTACATACCTATAATATTCAAATAATGGAACTTAACAAAAAAAAAAAAGGGTATACAGATGAATGTCCATTTTGTATCTGTGTATTCAAAGTGGTTAGGATAGATATATATAGTTACATTCTCTTAATGAATAGAATGATTTGTTCTAATGGTGTTTGTAAACAGGATGTCAGGTCTGCATCTTGTACAGCAATTAACCACTGAGAAGAATGTATGCAGTGTGTTAATTATTGGGGAAAAAAAGATAACTGTGTTATTGATTAACCTTGGTGACTATAGGGGATCCCTGTAACATGCTCTCTATATTTGTATCTGTATATACAAAATAGTTAGGATAAGACAATAGTTAGGATTAAGACAAAATACTTTGTCTTAATTCAATGAGAAGAAAGATTTGTACTAATAGTATTTGGACAGGATATCATGTCTGCATCCTGTACTGTGAATAACCCCTAAGAAGATAACAACATGCAATGTATTAATTATTGAAACTGTCCTATTAATCAGTTTTGAAACTGTCTCATTGCTGTTTCTCAATAAAATTAATTAAAAAAATTGAAGCTGGAATGAACAAATAACTCTCAAGAATTATTTTATTTTATTTATTTATTTTCAGAACTGGAGATTGAACTCAGGTCCTTGGGCTTGCCAGGCAAGTGCTTATTCAACTGAGCCATCTCCCCAGCCCCCCAAGAATTATTTTAATAAATAAATCAATTCTAAAAAAAAAGAAATGACATTGTTAATGAAACAGATTGATGTATTAATATTTTGTATCAAAACCTCTGACCTAAACAAACACAAGAACCTGTCCCAAAATGAGAATGGAATAAGATCAAAGAATGTAGTACAAGGAAATTGGATTTACTTTTCTGTTCTATTCATATAGAAATTTCAAAATCCCTTATTCTTTGTAGATGACTTAGAGAGGTCAGTTGGATAAATAAATACTTCCATTTTTCAAAACACCAATCTTCTCCCAATCCCTTTTGATTCTGCATTTGTTTGTCAGTTTTCATATGATTTTGTTAGTGTTCGTTTTGTCTTGGGTTTTAGATTTTCCAGAAGCACTGTAAGAAATGGATGCCCTAGATACCTTTCTGTTCCTCTTCTGAGGGTCCCTAGCTCATCCATGTAAGCTAAGCTTTTGACAATCCATAAGAAAATCTTGCAATAAAATGTGATATTTCAGAAAGTTTGTCTATTTGTACTTGGTCTGAAGTACAAAGTAAGAATAAAAATATTTCTTCAATTTAAGTTTATACCAATACTTTAAGTTCTTTTCTAAAGCCAACCTTTTGGTATGCAGAGAGTTGGGAGTGTCTACAGATTACATTCTGGTGATAAAGGAAAAATGATTTTATTTACTCGGTGGAAATCTCATAGGAAATTTGTAATCAGGACTTCCTTGGCAATGACACCTAACACAATCCTAGATTCCACAGAATTGCTTGCCTTTGCCTTTGTCCACTTACAGCCTGCTGTCTGTCACAAGCCATTCGACATAATGGGCTGTGGCATTGACACAATGGGGGGAGAGAGCTAGGGCTTGTCACATCTCCCTTTTGTCCCATGCTGTCTCACAACTGTTTAGAGGACTGTGATCATTAGCAGTTGTCCATCACATTTTCTGGACATTGTGAATTCATGTCAGAAGAATGCTGGTCATAATTAATGATTATGCCCAGAGCTTTTAGATCCATGGATGAAAGGCATGTGATAAGTACAGAGTATTGTGATTATTAATCATGATTGTTGTTATTATTCCAATTGTTGACTATTATTACTGTTTTATTGGAACCTCTAATAGCCATGCTGGTGATCTTGAAGTTTCTTGGGAACAAGATGCTTAGTGTTTTTATCAGACCTAGTTATGTATTGCTTTGTTTAAACTGTTAAGGTTTTAAGTCGCTTGGATTATTAGGACTTAGCGAAAATAGCTGCAGTAGAGTTGGATGATGAAGGATATCAACCATGTGAATAAGGTGCAAGATAGCCCTCAAAGAAATAAAAAGCTTTGTTTGTTCGTATCTCTTCTACTATTATTCTGAGACAGAATATTTTCACTCCATGACAATCAACTATCTTATAGAAAGATAATTTGGCTATTGGCATTAATCTATTCTGTTGATAGTTTATAGGTTTTGATGCAGGTGTTCTGTGTGTGTGTGTGTGTGTGTGTGCGTGTGTGTGTGTGTGTAGTGATCTATATTTATAATCTATATCATGTCTTGTATATGCCTCCCTATTGGTGAGATCTTTTTAGAAGGAGATTATTTTTCACATTCCAGTATTTTTTATATTATATTTTATCAGCCTACAGAACGGGAAATAGTTTATGTGCATGTAGTTTCTACCTTGTATGATTTTCAGTTTAGCTGGAAAGAAGACAGATAATCCAATAATTAAAATACCTATGAAAAGCACAAACACACACAACATAGTCACAGACCTGAGGGGAGAAGCAGCATGTGGCCCCCAGTGGGAGGTCTTCACACAGAAGGGGTGGGAAGGGAGGACGGGATGAGGACATCTTCAGAACAGGTGGGGCGTGTCAGGAGAGATGTGCAGAGCTAGCTGTGGCAAGAAGGATGGACTTTATGATATGTTTTTAGAAATGGGGTGAGTCTGGGAGAGTAGTGAAACCTGGGAGAATAGTTAGGAAACTGGACTAGTTAAGTGATATGTGTCAGAACATAAGAGCATTGTGTGCCATAAAAAGGAACTTGAACTTTATCCTAAATGTAATAAAAATCATCAAATTATCTACCTCTCTCTATCTACCTACCTATCTACATCTCTGTCATCATTTCACTTGCAGATGGAGGGTGGTATGATGAGAGTGGGAGAGGAGAAAATCCAGGAGGGCTACAAGCTCTTCTGAGGAGTAAAATCAGTGAGGTTGGTGGTGAATTGGACGTGGAAAGCCAGGCTCTAAGATAACCACTGGATGTGCATGCCCCTAAGGATGAGGGGGTCACTCTTCAAATAGGACATGGGATTTTCTCAGGGAAGATGATGTGTCCCATGTTTCCAACACTGGACTGAGGTGACAGTGTGGTTTTCGTTTCCATGCTTTACCTCCTCTGCCTTCTGTGATGGCTGTGATGGGAGAGGAAGGGAAAGCCACGGTAGATAACTCTGATGGGAAAAGCAGAGCATTTGATTTTTCTTTAGTATTTAGTGTTGAGTGTATACTGTTCAAGTGTGTAAGATTTACTTTGGAAACTAGTAAGAGATAATGCCTCTAACCTTAAACCTAGAAAAAGAATCAATATCCAAATTCTGTTTCCTCTAGATCCATTTAGAAATGCATACGTGGTAAACAGTTAGTGGGTTAAAGTACAGTTTCCGTACTTCAGCTGCAGGTACTCTGTGGGAACATCACAGCAACCTGGGGTGGGGACAAAAGTAACAACAGGAGACACAGGTTGCAAATTTCATCCCTTTCATCACCAATCTGTATGACTTACAATAAAGACAACTGTCTCATAAGCATTCTCATAATGACATTCATCAATATCTGACAGTTTCACTGTCTTTTCTTTTTTCATGTATTTTAGTACAGGGTCTACAGGGTCTCACTACACAGATCAGACTCACCTGGATTACAGATGCGCGCCACCACAGCCAGTCTTGTTCTCCATCTCAGTGTGCCCTGGGGCTTTAGTCCACTGAGCTATTTGGCCGTGCCTGCATTGTCTTTTCAAAATCCAAGTTAAGATTTCATGGATGTTAACAGCGCCCCCAGCCAAGTTCAAGCGCTGAGCTCATCACTGTTCCGTCACTTGATTTGGACAGGCAGCTTCCCACACTGTGATTTTCACACTGAGAAAATGGAGATTAAAATAGTGATTGTGAGGCTGAGGCAAGAAAATCACAAGTTTGAACTCAGCCTGGACAAATTAATGGCTTAGCTGACCCTGCCTCACAAATAAAACAAAGGGCTGGGGATGTGAATTAGTGTGAAAGCTGTGGATTCATTCATCAGTTCTACATAAAAACGTACTTTATAGGATTGTGTGAACACTGATTGCGCATTACATACGAAGGATTTACAACAGCACCTGGCATAAATGTTGGCCATGGTTATTACCACCATCAACTTTTTTTCTCCTGAGACTCATCAAGAACTGCACTACCAGCTTGCTAAGTAAAGTATTTAAAAAAATAAAAAAGATAGCTGGGTGTGGTGGTACATACCTATGATTCCAGTACTTGGGAGGCTGAAGCAGGGAGATCTTTGAGAGTTCAAGACCAGCCTGGGCTACAAGGTGGCTCAAAGTCAGCCTGAACTGAAGAGCAACACCCTGTCTCAAAAAGACAAAACAAATAAGCAACAACAATAAAAAACCATAAAAAGGTTAAACAACATTTTTTCAGTCAAATACTTCACTTTTCAGTTAACCCTAAAAGCATTCTGAAAAATTAGGGGGCCTGCCCCTTAGCTCAGCTCTTTAAGTGGCTGCTTCAACAAAGCAGTCAGGCTCAGGCTGCTGTGGTTCTATCCTCACAACTCAAGCCAGCCAAATCTGCCCTGAAGGCATTCGGAGCAAAAAACAAAACAAAACAAAACAAAACAAAACAAAACAAAACAAAACAAAAAAAACCAAAAAAAAAAATTCTGAAAATTTTACAAAAGCCAAGTCTTAATTGATTGTGCTCTGATACCTCTACCTCCTCCTGAGGGAAATTCTCCAGTGAGGCTGGACCTAACCCACAATATGGATAAACCTTGAGGACATTGTGCTCTGTGAGCTAGACCAGTCACAAAAAAGACAAACGCTTCATGATTTTTCTTGTTACAGGTAGCTAGACTGTCAAACTCATGAAGACAGAAAGTAGAATGGGGTTGTTGAGAGGTGGGGTGAGGGGGAGAACAAGATTACTGTTTAAGGTACGTGCAGTTCCAACTGGGTAAGATGAAAAAAGCTCTGAAAACAATGTGAATGTACTGAGCACTACTGAACACTTACAGTGGTGACTTCTACTTTTTTTTAAATTGCAATTTAACCAAAATCCAAAGGATTTTGGCCACCACACACACACATAAAATGGTGCAATTTCCCCCCTTTGATTGCATGAATCACTAGTGTGAGGTGTGAGGTTCTGGAAGCTTTTTTTTTTTTTTTCCAATAATTTTATTGAGAGACAAGTAGCAATGAGACAGTTTCAAAAAAAAATGGTATGACACTTTCAATAATTAACACACTGAAGCCAACATTTTGGCCCTTGCCTTCTAAGGTCAATTAAGACTCAGGACATATGAGAACTTGTACTGTAACATCATGTAACTCAGTAGTGTCCCAAATTTTCTGATCAAGGAGATTATGG
>NW_004524589.1:1029396-1041491 GCF_000260255.1 Octodon degus | reverse complement strand
CAAGTTCTCATATGTCCTGAGTCTTAATTGAACTTGAAAGACAAGGGCCAAAATGTTGGCTTTCCTTGTGGCCCTCCTTTTTCTCTAATTTTGGTTTGCAAACTTAGGTTGTTAGCCATCCAGAAGAGAAGCTTATTGTTATTACCATACAACCTAGGCTGTTAAGCTTAACCTCACTATCTGTCTGAATATCAAACATCTTAGGCATACTATGGAGCAGGTATTTTTCATCAAGTATAGGTATGTTGAACTTTCAGTCCCTACAGGATATGATGAAAAGACATTTAAAAATTAAACTATATTTTAAAAATGGGCAAAAAGAATTATATAATTCTTATGTTTACGCATAATTCTTATGTTTACACATATGGAAGTTTCTAATGAAACAAAAACAAAATCAACCCAGCCTGACCCAGGTGAAGGACTAGACTTGCTCTGCATTAGATGACAAAACTACCAGGGGTAATATGTCCCAACTTCTGCACACGTTATTTTAATTTGAAACTCTAGACCTCAGGTATCAGCTCAAAGCAGTCAATTTCTTGCATGTAATAGCTTGTCTCTCAAACTGGTCTTCCACCTTAATCAAAGTTCCACTCAATAGGAACAAATGGCTCAAGTGTTCTGCCGAGGTGTTCTTTCACAAGGTTATAATTAGAAATACTCTACTTGACCCCTTATAAGGCATGGTCCCCAACAAAACTGTGCCGAATCACATTTAAGAAATTTTGCTGCATCTTTTGTGAATAGGAGCAAGATGACAGGCTATGTTTATTTTCTAATAATTACATGGTGACCTTCAGATTTATTTGCAAAGGTCATATTCTATTCACATACCCTTGATTTCCTTTCAGGTTTTTTTTTTTTTTTTTTTTGGTCCCACCAGACATAAATTTAGTAGAGGAAGAAGAAAGAGAGAGTTTTTTTTTTTTTTTTTCTTGTGGTTGAAAACTGAAGAATCTAGTTCAGAGTCCCCATAGGCACTTGGAGGGCTGTGGGCTATGATAGGCTATTTTCTACCATTTAGCTCGTGCATTATCACTACTCCTTTTTCTTCATTATTCTCCCCTTATCGTGCACAGCATCACTGCAGAGGCCAAATAGAGAGTTGTAATTACCCAGCTGCCACCTGATAGCACGCCTTCTATCATCTTTATCTCACTAGGCCTTGCTGCTTCATCAGTGGATAAAACTTGCCCATGGCAATGTCTGTGATAGCGCATCTCAGAGATACATTTAAAGTTTACTCATTTATCGCAGAAAAATGCTGAACCCAGGCAATTATTAGATACACTTGCCAGTTTGGTTTTTCACTGAGGTTACTTGAACTCCCTTTTGCATCAGCCATTTTTTCCTTTTCTTTTTGGAGACAGGAGGGTCACAACTGGCTGAAATGAAATTTTAATGAAATCTCCCAGCATCAGGAATATGGAGGGTGCCAACCTTGCATGCGTGTGTGTGTGCCTGTGTGCACATGTGTTGTATGTGTGTGTACTGGCTAGCCATTCAATCTGGGCATTCCATGGGGCAGACACACACATGCAAAGAGCAGCATGCACCTTCAATGTGGCCTTCAGGCTCTGAAATGTTACTGTGGACCAAGACTTTAAAAATCAACACATTCTGTTCTAAGGATTGTAGAAATCGAAACTTAAGAAGTTTGACATGTAAAAACGTCGTAAAATATAATGTACACTTCTTTCATGGATTTCATGAGTTTTTCTTTCTTTTTTAAAAAATATTTTATTTATTTGGTACAGGGTATAGCTACGAGGCTTGTACTCATAGTGATTCTCCTGTCTCAGCCTCCCCAGTGCTGGGATTACAGGCGTGCACCAATGTCATGGTGCGGGGCCTGCACAGCATGCAGTACTGGGGATCAAACGCAGGTCCTTGAGCTTGCCAGGCAGGTACTTAGACTGAGCTATCTCCCCAATCTCAAGAGCTTCATGACCAAGTGGCATGGGTGCGAATGTGTGTACAGGTGCCACACACGTAGTTCTTATTCTGTTCCATGCACTTATACACCCACCCTTATTTTATATAGGATACTTTATTTAACTGATGGACACTGTACTCATCTAAGTCTGATGGAGATTCAAAGGGTATTCTTTTCTTTTCTTTTTTCATATTACAAAATTTTATTTTTATTTTTTTCCATAATTTTATTGAGAAACAAATAGCAATGAGACAGTTTCAAAAGAAATTGGTAGGACAGTTCCAATAATTAACACATTGCATACTCTCTTCCCAGTGTCATTTGCTGTACAAGATGCAGATGTGATATCCTATTTACAAACACTATTAGAACAAATCCCTCTATTCATTAAGAGAATGTAACTATATATCTATCCTACCCATTTGGAATACGCAGATACAAAATGGACATTCATCTGTATCCCCTTTTTTGTTTAGTTCAGTCATTTGAGTATTATAGGTATGTTAACTCGGCAAAATATTCTAAAAGAGTCCAATAGTCCATAATAGTATTGGGTCTTCCACTTGACTGGCAGTGTCTGAAGTTGTTGACCTGAGTCCACTACAGCTCAGCATAACACCATGGCTTTACTACTTGGATATTCTTTTCTCACTTTGGCAAAAAGCTGATTAGGAAGAAGAGAAATGCTATGGTTAATGTTGTGGTATCATTTATGTATGCCTGGAGTGGTAATAATGAAACCAGTGAAGCCAGTTCACACCAAAAGACTTAAAAGATGCAATGAGCAAAAATAGTTTATGGGGTTAACAACTTAAGTTTGCAGACCAAAAAATTAGAAAAAAAAAGAAGGGCTACAAGCATAACCAACATTTTGACCCTAGCCATTCAAGGTCGGTGAGGACTCAGGACATATGAGAACCTGTACTGTAACATCCTATAACTTAGTGGTGTCCCAAATTTTTCTGATCAAGGAGGTTATAGGTCCACAGAGGAAAGTGCTCGATGATGTAGAGTGTACCTATGGAGAGTCACCTGGAGAAAAAACATTCTCTCAGGCTTTCACAAGAGCAAATTGGTCAAGCAATGGCCGTGACACATCCACATGGCTGACACTGACGAAAGATCTACAAACTGCTGTACAAGGTCTCAGGGTAAATCCTGATGAGATTTGACTGACCTTGTCAGATACAAAAATTACATTTTTTGTTATGTAGGTCTTGCTTTATCTTGGTCTTAACCATCCAGCAGAAAAGTATAAAAATGAGGTATGAAAATTAAAGCCATATTAATATGCTGAGCTGTAAAAGGCTTAAGTCAGTAACTTCTGACATTGACAGTCATATAGATAACCCACTACTATTATAGACTAATGGACTATATTGGATTACTTTGCTGAATTCATGCACCTACAAGATATGAATGGCAATGGAATACCCATCTCTGACAAAAGAAAACAAAAAGGGGATATAAATAAAGGTCCATTTTGTAGTGAAAAAAATATATATCTGTATATACAAAATAACATAGATATACAGCTACTTTCTCTTAGTTCAATGAGAAAAAAGTTTTGAACTAATAGTGTTTGGACAGGATATCATGTCTGCATCTTATACTATCAATAACTACTACAAAGACAACAGGGGCTGGGGAAATAGCTCAGTAGAATAAGTGATTGCCTGGCAAGCACTAGGGCCTGAGTTCAATCCCCAGTTCCACACACACAAAAAAAGTCAACAATATGCAGTGTATTAGTGATTGTAACTGTCCTGCTAACCTGTTTTGAAACTGTCTCACTGCTACTTCTTTCTCAATAAAATTAATATATAAAAAATAGTTTATATATTTCAACAATGGCAGTTGTATTTAAATGGACATTTGCAAAATGAAAATTCATTTTAGTAATAGTTTAAAAATCTTCATTTGCCTGACAGAAAACTTTAAAGCCAGTCTTGCCCTCTGTAGAAAAATTCAGATTTTGTGTGTGTTTGTTATCAGTGTTAGAAAAAAAAAAAAAGAGGCACCCTGTAAAATGATAAGGAAAGGTAAACATTTCCCAAGTGTAGGATTTTAAATGTGGTTTCATAGAAATGGTTTTAACAATTATATCCTTCACATATATTTAATCTGGCTTGATTAATTTACTTTATGGAATGATCTGTGTAAAACAACAAACAGTGACTGCCTGTAATAATTACTCCATGTCATTGCACTGCAAATACACTCAAGTGAATGTACACACACACACACACACACACACACACACACACACACAGAGCAATGCAGCTATTTCACATAATTCCCCACTTTGTGAAAGTACCCTCAGTTATCAAAGTTGGTTTGTCTTCAACTTTAAGATGTTAGAGATGTGCCCCCCAATTCTACAAAGCTGTGCTCCAGAGAATAACTCCTAAGGCAATGACACAAAAGAAGCTGTTTGGCAGTACCATGAGAAAAAGATCCTACCAGACACACATGATGTTTTACTGTTTATTTTAAAAATTTTATTATGTTTTAGTGAACATTATAGTTACCTACAAAGAAATTTAGAAACCATGAGATTAGGTACTGTATGAAAGGGAATAAAGCACAGATTTTAAAAAAGAAATAAAGGAAAATAATTGGGTATGATGCTCATAGAGGGTGAATTTCTTCGGATCTGATTTTCCTCGTATTGTAATCTTGACTGTTCAGTTCAGTTTGAGCCAGTCACTCTGTGCTGTTTGCAATGTCTTCTACTGCATTACAGAAAACAGACAAACATGAGAAGAAACAGCACTGAGGGGGTAGGGAGGCAATTTGTTAAACTGTTAGACCTGACTGAGTTCTCTCCTAAAGAGTCAGCCCTGCCTGGCTGGGTTGGAACTTGTATAGGGAGAGCAAGCAAGTAGGTACAAAGGTAGATTTGACTCATCGTGACTGGAGGCCTGGGTGACATCATGAGTTGCTAAGGAAGATTAAACATTTCAAGTTACATTGTGAGGCCCTCAGTTAAACAAGCATGAGTTACACAGAGGAAGAAGTGTCCCGTTGTATTTGAAGTTACATTTCAAGGCCATCAGGTCCACAAAGGCAGTAAGGACAGGGGCTTACACAAAGGAAGGAATGTTCTTTAACTGGGCCTGCAAGACATGTACGCTTGGTCCTGGCAGGCATCCTGAGCAGGCTTTTATTTAAAATCTTTAATTTCCTCCTTCAAATAAAAATAAATCATGTCCCCCACATTCAAAGATCCAATGCAAAAGTGGGAAGCTAAGATAAATATGCACTTCTCAGAGGAAGAAATGCAAATGGCAAGTAAATATATAAAAAAAAGTTCAACATCATTGGTCATTCGAGACACGAAAATTAAAACACTAGATTCCATCTCACTCCAGAAAGAATGGCTAACATCAAGAATACAGCCAATAACAAATGCTGGAGGGGCTGTGGAGAAAAGGGAACACTTTTGCACTATTGGTGGGAGTGCAGACCGGTACAGCTACTATGGAAATCAGGGTGGAGATTCCTTCAAAAGCTAGGATAGGAGATCCTATTAGAGCCAGCTATTCCTCTCCTGGGTATTTTTCCAGAAGAACTGAAAACCTCATACCATAGTGATTTATATGAACCCATGTTTCTAGCAGCAAATTTGTCATAACTAAATCCTGGAAACAACTCAGATACCCATCAACTGAAGAACGGATAGGGAAGATGTGATATTTTTACACAATGGAGTATTATTCGGCTATAAAACAGGATAAATTTGAGTCTTTTGTTGGTAAATGGATACAACTAGAGAACATACTCTTAAGTTAAATAAACCAGACCTGCATGTGTGAACATTATATTGTGTCCTAAGTGTGAGAACCTGAAAGAGAAAAAATGGAATATGCAGGGTAAAATAAGTACTGGGAAAGGGAATGAACTTATTCAAAAAGAAAGAGTTACTGAGTTGAGGAGAAGGACAGGAGAGGGAGTGGGGAAAAAAAGATTTATTTATGTATGTAAGCAGGATTTTCTCAACAACTGTACTGTGCATTTCTACTGGTTTATAGAAAGAAGCAGCTAATGCTTTAATTTGTTTTGTCTCCTTTCTTCAGTTGTTTGTACTTTTTTCTTCTTAATTTCTTATACATTCTTTCTTCTTCCAATATGAATAACTGGTTGGAAGATAACATGATGTATTACAACAAATAGTGTAGAATTCATATATTTTGTTAAGTGAAATTCTGTATTACTTGTAATTTTTTTTTTTTTTTTGGTATTTAGGACAGGGTCTACAAGGTCTACAGGGTCTCACTATGTAGATCAGACTTGTAGTGATTCTCCTGTTTTCAGCCTCCCAAGTGCTGGGGTTACAGGTATGGGCCACCATGCCCAGTCTCAGTCACCATCTCAGCACGCCCTGCGGATGGGACCAGCACAGTACGCCTGGGATCAAACTCCAGCTGCTGCGCTCTAAGTAGGCACTTTAGTCTGCTGAGCTATCAAGCCAGCCCTTGCAATTTTTTTGTTTTAATTCTAATTTGTATGCTCTTTTAAAAATAAAAATAATAATTTCCTCCTTTAGTATCAGAAAAAAGTATTGAGATCATATATTCTAAGTCCAATACCACCTTAATCAATGGAAGACCACATATTTACTTCATTGGATTTAAAATGTATTTCTTATAAATAGGAGAAATAGCAATTTAAAGTAGTCCAACTGGCATTCAAAACACAACTATTAGTTGGAAATTTTATTTTTATCATCTACAAAACAAGATTAGAAAATGAATACGCAGGTCATAAGGTCCAGAGTTTGATCCCCAGTACTGAAAAAAAAAAGATTAGAAAACAGTATAGGTCCACAATATGGGGGGGGTTCTCCCCTCTAACTGGCTCTGCTGACCTCTGTGGAAGCCACTGCACATCTTCCAGCCACTGTGAGTGGGAGACTCAGCCAGGAAAGGGCACTGTGGCAGAGATGTGGTGTGGTGATGTGGTGTGGAACACCCCACATCATGCAGTGTCCTTTTAGTGACACAGTGCTTTGAGGACACTATTAGAGCCACCTAAGCCTCACTTTCCTTAGCTGTGCAACAGGTAGAGTGACAGTGCCGATGTGACAGAGTGCGAAGAGATGGTGTATGAGCACCAGTGCACTCCGCAGAGATCAACTGTTAGCTGTTGTCATCTGTCCCCAGACTACTGGGACAAACGGAGACTAACCCACAGGCCCAGGAGGATGCTGGGCAGTGTGCTGCTCTGTGTGCCATCAGGCTGTGGTCTGCACCACTGAGGCGGTGCAGTAGGCTTCCTTTGTGGTGCTGTGTAGCTGTGAATTCACTGACTAGGCAGGCTTACGCTGTGCAAGCTGAAGCTAAGCCACCGGTTCATTCCATGAAGCGATAAGCTGCACAGGCTTGGGTCTCTGACAGGTGAGAACATTGCAACACCCCAATTTTTTCCTGCAAAGCAAAGAGCCAGTAATTTAAGGTGTTGGCATTGTGAACCCCGATTTCACTTAAGGTCTGAGATTCAACCAGAAAAGATTATGTTAATACTGGAAGATTGAGAAAACAGAGTAAATCAAATCTGCAAGGGAGAATAGGTACTGTGAAAGGCAAAGAATGTGTTCAATGGGAAGGAAAAACTGGGATGAGGAAAAGAACAAAAGAAAGAAAGGAAAGAGATGTATTTAGGTATATATGCAGGATAGTTTGGATAATTGTACTGCCAATTTCTGCTGACCCTTTGAAAGGAACAGTTAATGCTTAATTTTTTTTCTTTTTATTATTATTTTTTCTTTTGAATTTCTTATAACTTTTTTGTTATTATTTGTTTTGTTTTTTCTTTAAACCAGTCTTGTGTGTTTACATCGTGTAACTTAAACATCTAATTTGAAGATAACATCATACAATACAGAAAGCAGTGTTCAATTCCTATTACTTTAGTGAAATTTTGTATTGTTTCTAATGCTATTCTTTTCCTATTACCAGAACCTAAGACTTTTTTCAGAAAAAATCTGCTGTTGCTGAGTACACAGAGTCCTAGGTAGAAGGATGCGCTTTCTCTGCTTTACGTTTCACAAGCCACCGTGGCTATTAGGCAGGGGAATCAAAGGCATGCCTTGTGTATTAGCCACCTGGCACACATAACTTAAAGGTGAGAAGGTTGATTTTGGCTCTGGGTTTGTAGTTTTTAGTCCATGGTCTGCTGGATCCAAAGCAAAAATATCATGGAAGAATATTAATCTGCTGAGCTATGAAAGGCTCAAGTTAATAACTACTGACATTGTCAGTCCTATGGATAACCGACTATGATTATGGACTACTGGAGTATATTGGATTATTTTGCTGAATTCACACAACTACAATTATTTAAATGGCAATGGAATACTCATCTCTAACAAAACTAAACAAAAAAAGGGATACAAAGGAAGGACCATTTTGTATCTGTATATACAAAATAGGATAGATATACAGCTAGTTTCTCTTAATTCAATGAGAAGAAAGATTTGTGCTAATAGTATGTGAACAGGACATCATGTCTGCATCTTGGACTATGAATAACCACTAAGAAGATAACAATATGCAATGTGTTAATTATTGAAACTGTCCTATTAATTGATTTTTAAACTGTCTCATTGCTATCTGTTTCTCAATAAAATTAATAAAAAAGAAAATAGCAAACTTAATAATATCCTTAGTTATTACCATAATGAGATAAGTACTGGCATAGAAGTTAAAGCTCCTATTTTGTGCTTTTCCCCTATGTTATCTGTATTGTACTAACTAATCAAATTCCCAAATCATTGAAGTGTTCCTTTAAAAAAAAAGTTGACATAGTATGACTATTTTCTACTGCTCAATAACACATATGGAAATATAAGCCAACCGAGTGGACTGTCAGATTCTTGGCTTGGCACTACAAACGGATGGAACTGCACATGAAGAATTACCACATTATTCCTTTTGTCGGTTTTATGCCATCAAAATTGCTGAATAAATTGTTAATCCATTCGATTATGATAATAAATTGTAATTAAAACTATCTAGTGATTTCTTCTTAGTTGAAAAAAAAGAAATGTCATGGCAGAAAGAAATGATGGAGGAAAACATTCAACTCATAAGTGCAGGAGAAAAGTCTGAAAATAGAGGCACACTTCAAAGGCATGATCTCGGGGGGATGCCATATTCCTCCCAATGGAGCCTAACACTAAAACCCACTGAACTATTAGACCAATCAATGGATCAAGTCACTGATGGTGTTAGCATCTTCCTGACCTAATCAGCTTCAAAAAGCCCCATGCAGGAATGCATGAGCCTTTGGGGAGGGGATGTTCTAGATCCAAGGCGCGCTACCCCAGAATAAACTCTGCCATGGCCACTGTCCAAAAAGGAGGATGAGAAATGTTTCAAATATTGGACACTTTTTCCACAATCAGCATTACTGTGGGAGGAGCCAGGTTGGCACATACCCAGTCAGATAGGGTTAGACTCAGTATTCTGTTGAAACTATGGGTCACAAACAAAATATCTTACAGATTCTATATAGTTTAGAATAACTTTAATTATCTAACTTCTTTTTTAAATTTTGTATTGATTTACTTGGTACAGGGTCTCACTACACAGCTTGGACTCATAGTAATCCTTCTGTGTCAGCCTCCCCAGTGCTGGAATTACAGGCATGTGCCACATGCACAGTTTCAGTGGTTCGGGTGGCCGGCTGGACGTAGGCCTGCCAAGGCATGCAGTACTGGGGATCAAACCTTGTGCTCACCAGGAATCTTCGAGCCACCTCCCTGGCCCAATTTTCTGACCTCTTTTCCTTGTTCACTGTCACTGGAGAAAAGTCTGGAAGGCTTCTTATTCTGGGATTTACTTGAGTTCCAGAGGTTTACTGATCTTCCAAAACTCCTGGAGCTTTTGAGTTTCTCTCACTTTTCTGAGACACAGCCCATAATTTGGGTTAAATTTTCCAAGGGGTGTGTGTGTCCCAGTGAAAGGGGAAGAACCACCGTCTGGAAACAGATTTCTCAGGAAAGAGAACAGAAAATGTGAGAGAAAGGCAGAGCAATGTTATAATCAGAGGAAAGAGTGGGAAAGCACAGCAACCTCATTCCTCCTCTTGAGATGCCCGCTAATATCCCAGGTTGGCCTTCCCCAAGCCCTTGGCTCCAGCTCTGGGAGGCCAACAGCGTGTGTGTTCACCCCGCTTGGGAGCAGCATGAAAAGGTTTCATTAAACCCCCACCCACTTCAGAAACAAGAGCCAGGTCATTAGTTTGAATTGGCTCCGAGTTTTCTTTCTGTTTCAGAGGGCAACGATCTGGGTTCCAGTGCACCCGGTCACCAAACAGCATGTCACGTCATGCACGTTGTATCTCCAGCTTTATTGCGCCCGCGTGTATCATCCCTCCTCACGTCTTTAACCACTTTCAATAAAAGTCTATGTGTTATTATGGCAGCTGCAAAGAGCAAATCTATTGATCTATTAAAAGAAGCACTTTTAATTAAGCAATAATATGTGGTTGAAACAGGATGCCAAGTAGTAAATGCCTAGGAATGACTGCCAGGGGAGAGCACTGCAGAAACCTTCTGGAGTTCTCTGCCAGACGGGAGACCTGGTCTTTCAAGAAAATTTTTTCTCCCTTATTGGGAAACAAATATGTTTATAATTTTTATTTTGTTATATTTTGCAATCGCCAAGCCACATTTCAAAATGAAGGACTGTTTGACTCGTGAGGGGATAGCACCTTACCCATTCTCCCCCTGAAGAGAGAAAAGGCTGATGAAATAATGAGGCCAACGATCTCAATTCGCATTGTTGCCTGTTTTGAAGTTTTAGAGTCTTATGCAATTGGAAAAGCGGATCTGCGAGGAATTGGTTAAAGCTGTAGCAGAGATTCTGAATCATCAGGCTCTTTCTTCCTGGCCTCTTCCACTGGCTGAGAGTCCCTACCTGTAAAAACCATTTCATTTCAAGATGTCACATTTTTTCTCACCCGTAACTGTGAGTCCTTTCTTGCTCGTATCACCTCCTCACCTGGTAGAGTCTCCCCTCTCTTTTTTATCTATTCAGATTCTAACCACCCAAGGCCTCCACTCAAACCCTGCCTCTCTCTAGGGCTTCCCCGAAAGCTTTGGTCCTGCCTGCCTGCCTGCCTGTCTTCTCTTACTGGCGTTTTTTCTATCACAGCTCAGTCTCCGTGTGTATATATTTGTATTGTAATTTCACAAAGACACCCTGTCATAATCTGAATCAGATAGAAAACTCCCTATGGGACCGTGTCTTGAAAATTTTCAACCCTGCTTCTAAGCATAGAGTAGGTGGTAACTAAATAATAATATAGAATGAATAGCTACTGACTTTCTTGGTGTGATTATATAACGTTGTGAGTTGGATAAAATTGTCTACAGCAAGTTTCATCCTGCAGGTGGAAATTTCCCCCTGTGTTCAGCTTTCTGTCATAGTTAAGAAAAGA
The DNA here is from genome assembly GCF_000260255.1 of Octodon degus. NCBI lineage: Eukaryota > Metazoa > Chordata > Mammalia > Rodentia > Octodontidae > Octodon > Octodon degus. The sequence goes on along the minus strand of NW_004524589.1, from coordinate 1,030,105 downwards.
CAAAGTAGACAAAGAAGAAAAGGACGCAAAGCTATGCTAAGTTCAGAGATTTAGAGAATAAACATGCAGGCTGACAAGATAGCTCAGTGGTCTAAAGCGCCTGCTTAGGCAAGCTTAGGTAGGCTCAGAGGACCACAGTTCGATTCCTAGCACCACATAAGGCGCCAGCCCTACCCCCAGCGTGGGCTGAACTACCAAAAAAATAAAAAGAAAAGAAAAGAAACATGCAAGTGAGTTGAAGAATAAATTTGTCCATTGCCGTTGAAGCTAATCAATCTCAGTCATAGTACTGTGACTTATTAAACTGGACCCTAAAGATGCAGTAGGTGGTTCAATGTAGAAATAACTGATTTCATCATGTTTGCTTGGGCCTCAGAAGGAAAAAAAAAACATGTACTACCTTTCGCTTTGGCTGGGTGTAGCAGCTAAAGGTTCATGATTCCAGGTAGCAGCGCAGACTGCACGAGTTCTGAATTGCAGCTACTGCTGCTGTAAGAGATGACGTGCTAAGAATGTGGGAGGATCACACACTGCAAGATGCCACTGTCAACCTCATTGTCACCATCAGCACATCTAGTGTGGCCAGAAAATCCAACTTGAATCATTTTTTAAAAATATTTATCTGGGCTGGTGAGATGGCTCAGTGGTCTAAAGCACCTACTTAGAACAAGCTTAGCAAAGCACAGGGACCGCAGTTCAATCCCCCAGC
>NW_004524589.1:1015806-1029266 GCF_000260255.1 Octodon degus | reverse complement strand
TACTTATTTAGTACAGGGCTTCTGACTTGTAGTGATCCTCCTGTCTCAGCCTTCCCAGGGCTAGGATTACAGGCATGAGTCGCCAGGTCCAGTCTCAATCGCCGTCTCAGCGCGTCCCAGTCATATAGTCACTCTAATTATAGAAAACATTTATGCAGCCATATCCAAAATCTTATGTATTATTTGTGTGATCTTCACACCAACTTTATGAAGTAAGAATTCCTTTCATCCCCATTTTACAAATAACAAAATAGAAGCAAACTTTAAGAAAACTGCTCAAGGTTACCCAACTCGAAACTAGACAGTCTGGCTCTGGAATCCAAGGTCCTAACCCTGTGATGGGCAACTGCCCACATAGACAGGGAAATCTAGCCCATAGGCTCCTCTTGTATCAGGTCCGGAAATGTATGGATCCACAACAGAGTATCTAATCTTTTATACTCTAGATTCAGGTGAAGTGAATTACAGTCATTTCAATCTTTGTTATTTGCTTAACTAATAAATGAGTCCTGGAGGTGCCGGGAGGGAGACACACCTGTAGTTCCAGGACTTGGTTAATGAGACAGGAGGATCACTGTGAGTCCAAGGTCTTGCTGGGGTTTGTAGTTAAGTTCAAGGCCAGCCTCAACTACATAGCAAGAACCTGTCTCTAACACACACACACACACACACACACACACACACACACACACACACATCCTTTAGAAGTTTGTTTACAGAGTGTTTAGTTTAGCTAACTGTAGGAGCAGAATTTTTTAAAAGATATAAAATGTTGCAGATTGTCCAAGGTAGTCTGTAGGAATCGCTCTGCTACACCGTGCTTTGTGAGAAAGTGATCCTGTCACTCAGGTAGTTCCACATATTTATGTGCCTTGCCCTTATTTATCAGCTTCACCTCATTTGACGTTAGTGTCCCACTTTACAGAGAACTTAGCTCACTTATGCATGTGATCATTTTATTGAAATGCCCCATTCCTGGGATTTTCGACAAGGTGTCTGACTCCAGGGAAACTCTCTGAGTTGCCACTTTTTATCAAATAATTTTTGATTAGTCACCCTCCGGGGAGTTGGTGTACATAAGCATTGTTCCTTATGTCTAACATAAAGTTAGGTGCCACTCCCTTTATTCATTTATTGGGCAAATATTGAGTACTTTCCAAGTGTCAGGTTTGGTGTTGAACAAGATGTGATCCCTTCCTTCAGAAAGTACACAGGCTTCAGAAGAAAGAGGGAGGCGTCCAGGATGATGTCCTCCAGTGTGACAAATGCTATAAGTAAATCACAGTCAATGGTGGACTTGATTAGTGTTTGCTTAGAGAAAATGGAAAGAAGCAGCTGTGAGATAACAGAAGAGCCAACATATAGATCAAAACTAGACTGTGACAAAAGTCATAGGCCACATAAAGTTTTGGGGCTGTTTTCTTTAAATTTCTTTGTTTAGTACAGGGTCTCACTACACAGCTCAGACTCATAGTGAGCCTCCTGTTTTGGCCTTGCCAGCACTGGTATTATAGGCATGTACCACCACACCAGGTTTTGTGGGGCCAACATGGCATGTAGTACTGGGGATTGAATCCGGACCCTTGCACTTGCCAGGCAGGGTCTTAGACCACTGAGCTATCTCCCCATTCAGCTGTAAGACACACAAGGGAGTTAAACAGAAGGATGAAATAGAGTTTAATTGGAAACGGAGAGGGTCCCTTAGGAAGATGAACAGGACATAGAAGATCCAGAGGTAGAGAGAGATTAGAGGGTGCGTTCCAGGGTAGACATTATCAGTGCTTGAACTGGTACAATGGTAATAAAATTATAGGATAGCAGAGGGATGGAAGATCCATGTCAGTAGAATTTATAGGTTTATATTTAAGAATGGATTTGATGTGAAGTATAAGACTTTGGTTAACTCAAAGGAATTCTGCTTCTGGAACTTTCTGTGTGGTGGTACCAGTTATTAGGATAAAGAAGAAAATGCATTGGAAAATGGGTCAGGTGTATATAGGAGAGGCAACTGCTGAAGAAATGGTTTGCAAATTATTTCCAAAGTGCATGACATGCAAAAGTGCAGGGATGGGCAAGAGCTCCCACTCTGGCATTCGAGAAGTAGATAGTCTACCATGGCAGATCAATGGACTAACATGTTTATTGTTTGGGCAATTTGTATGAACCTATCATATTAACTCTGATTTCTTAGGGGCTAACTTCCTATGGAGAAAAATAGGCATGATTTACATCTTTATTTCTGGGATAACAGACAGTTCTTAGGGGTTGTATATGCAGCCGAGGTGGCCTCAGTCAAGGGGCCCAGTTCCAATACTGAACCCTTGCAAGATGAGACTTCAGATTTCCACAACATTGGGGAAATTCAAGGGCCAATCCAAGAGTATGTTTCCCACCTGAGTTAAGCCTATGGCTCTGAACTGAATTTCTAAGAACTGGCCTTCTTCTTGTTCTTGTTCTTGTCCTTGTCGTTGTCCTCCTCCTCCTCCTCCTCCTCCTCCTCCTCCTCCTTCTCTTCCTCCTCCTCCTTCTTCTTCTCCTCCTTCTCCTCTTCCTCCTGCTCCTTCTCCTCCTCATTCTTCTCCTTCTCCTTCTCCTTCTCCTTCTCCTTCTCCTTCTCCTTCTTCCAGTACCAGGGACTGAACTGCACTTTTGCAAGTCATGCACTTTGGAAATGATTTGCAAACCATTTCTTCAGCAGTTGCCTCTCCTATATACACCTGACCCATTTTCCAATGCATTTTCTTCTTTATCCTAATAACTGGTACCACCACACAGAAAGTTCCAGAAGCAGAATTCCTTTGAGTTAACCAAAGTCTAATACTTCACGTCAAATCCATTCTTAAATATAAACCTGTAAATTCTACTGACATGGTTCTTCCATCCCTCTGCTATCCTGTAATTTTATTACCATTGTACCAGTTCAAGCACTGATAATGTTGACACTGGACCACACCTTCTAATCTCTCCCTACCTCTAGATCTTCCATGTCCTGTTCATCTTCCTAAAGGACCCTCTCCATTTCCAATTAAACTCTATTTCATCCTTCTGTTTAATTCCCTTGTGTGTCTTACAGAAACAGCTTGAGGGCTGAATGGGGAGATAGCTCAGTGGTCTAAGACCCTGCCTGGCAAGTGCAAGGGTCCGGATTCAATCCCCAGTACTACATGCCATGTTGGTCCCACAAAACCTGGTGTGGTGGTACATGCCTGTAATACCAGTGCTGGCGAGGCCAAAACAGGAGGCTCACTATGAGTCTGAGCTGTGTAGTGAGACCCTGTACTAAACAAATAAAGAAATTTAAAGAAAACAGCCCCCAAACTTTATGTGGCCTATGACTTTTGTCACAGTCTAGTTTTGATCTATATGTTGGCTCTTCTGTTATCTCACAGCTGCTTCTTTCCATTTTCTCTAAGCAAACACTAATCATGTCCACCATCAACTGTCATTTATTTATAGCATTTGTCACACTGGAGGGCATCATCCTGGATACCTCCCTTTTTCTTCTGAAGCCTGTGTACTTTCTGAAGGAAGGGATCACATCTTGTTATTCTCTTGAGCTATCTCCTGGCCCCCAACTTCTTATAATAAAGTGGACCTAATGTTGAGAAGGTAGTTTAGTAGTTGTCCTTCCTGACAGTGTTGCTGAATTGCTGAGACCACCAGGAGGCTTTGAAACATTAGCTCATATTTATTAGGATTTTCACAAGACACGGAAGCACCTGACTGTATCAGGTGCCTCATAGCTTCCTGTGTATGCTCACTGGCTTAGAATTGGAATATATTTTCTGTTGAATCTATAGCCTCCAAAGGTGCTCTTCTAATTACAAGATATAAATTGGAGTTCTACATGTTACCCACTTGATAAGATGTGGTTTTCCAGGGCATTTGGGAGGCTAGATTCTGCCCAATTCTCTAAATCCTGACTCCATCGTTTACTCCTGGCTTTAGGGCAGGTAGCTGAACTGCTTCTGTACCCATATTTTCCCATGTATGGATAGGGACAAGCATTGCATTTAACTCATAGGATTAAGTTATTTAAATCTATTTTAAGTGCTTGCATAACTTATTGGTGGTAAGTCCAATAAATATTAGTTAGGAGCTTTTTGTTTTACTTCAGAGGTTATTTCTGATCTGATTTCCTCTATGCCTTTCTGCAGTTGTTTCTTTACTTCAGATGCTATTAATTCAGAGATTTCAGCTGTGTGATTCCCAGTTTCTTCTATGTTAGTGTCTCCTGCACTTGTTCTGGTTGGGCTCAGGGCCTGAGATTGCATTTTGCTCCTTATCTTTGATATTTTGTATGGCCGTGTTCTCTGACCTTTGGTGTAGAGCTTTAGTGTACTTATAACCTTAGCACCTACCAAAATTATTACTCAAGAGAGATTATATGGTTAAAGCAGTTATAGTTTTGTATTTATAGAACTACAATTAGGAACACTAATAAGGGGTAGAGATATTTAGCAGTTGACAAACTTTTGTAACTAATGGGTTCATATTTTAGACAGTAAGAGCAAGCATTATGTCTGTATATCTAAGCAAATATTAAATTGGGAATTTGTGTTTAAGTTAGTTTCCCTGAGTTCTGTCTGATCACCTCCCCTTGATGTACCTGGGGTCTTCCAGGCAGACCAGTTCACCCGGTTACCTTTTGCCCCCTCTCTCAGGCAAGAGAGAAAGAGGGAGGATGCTCTCATACATCTGGGTCTAGCAAAGTGTCTCAGCTTACCAGGTTCGGATCTATGAAGTCCTAAGTCATTCTGATGTGTCTGGCGTGGGTCTGGCTGCTGTGCTCATCTTCTTCCTGCTGTAGCCTGTGGAAGTGAACCTACTGTGCCCCTCTGGCAAGATGCTCTGCTCCTGGATTAGCTAGGTGGTTCTGGTCCCTAGCCTCTCTGCAGGGACTTCAGCTGGAGAGTTTCATACCAGGCCTGTATGCCGGGCCTAGGTTGGGTCTAGAGGGGTCCCAAGAGCACAGCGGAAGGTCTCACTCACACGCTGGGCCTAGGTTGGGTCTGGAGGGGATCAGCAGGCACAGTGGAGCAGAAGTTCTCCCAAACACCCTGGGCCTGGGCTAGGTCTGGAGGGGTCCCAAGAGCACAGCAGAAGGTCTCACTCACACATCAGGCCTGGGTTGGTTCTGGAGGGGTCCAGAGGGGTCCTGAGAGCATGGTGGAAGGTCTCACTCACATACAGGTCCTGGGCTGGGTCTGGAGGCAGTTATCAGCTTTTCAAAAAAGAAATTTGGATTGATTATCTGTGGAGCTCTCAGTGAGACAGCCACACCTGCCTTTTTTTCCAGAGAACACTTTCTGAGGATTGCAAACTTTTTTTTTTTTTTTTTTAACTTCAGATTCTTTGTCCATGGCCTTCACATTTTCCAGGGAAATGTGTATACAGGACAAGAAGGACTTTAGTTGTAAGAGGACTTTGAAATGACAGGTCAGTGTATTCATTTTTGCAAAGCACTTTAGTTCTGCAATCACTAAAAGAAGATTAACACTTGACATGATAAGAAAGTTAGATCAACAAAAACCTGCAATCCAAGAGATAGGATAAGATAGAAAGTCACAGCCTTCTATGGGTTGGACATAGAGCAAGACTTTCTGCCAGCTAAACGCCTGCTGATGACTCAGTTTATCTATAAAGGACAAATCAAGCAAGGCTAATCATGAAAGAAATGGATGAATAGGGTTAAAGATTAGATAGGAAGGGAAGGCATTAAATGGAGAGATTGTCATGGTCAATAAGAAAAAGAAATAGAATGACCCAGCCTGAATAACCTCGCCTGCTCATTGGCTGATGTGCTGCTGATGGGAAATGATTGAAAAGCAAAGGAAGAGAAGTCAAAGGACGCACCAGTCTCCATCTGTCTGGCTTTCAATCTTCCCTTAGCAAAATGTGGGGGTGGTGCTCAGTGACCTCTATGGCTTCTCCCTGGGTTGCCATTGTATAATTGTATGATTTCACTGGGAGAAAAGAAGAAAATGTCCATGATATGTATGTGTACATGCAGAAGTTAATTAGGTAAAATAAGTACCTGTGATTTATGTGCATAGTCACTCTGTGTGTGTGTGTGTGTGTGTGTGTGTGTGTGTGTGTGTGTGTGTGTGTTTGGGACACTTCATTTTTGTTTCTTCTCAGCTTTCTTCATCAACAAGCATGTTAATCAGCTGGGAGTTACAGGCTGTAAGATGACTCCGCTTTTGCAAGCTATGTCATTCTGTCTTTGTGTCACCAAGGCAGTCAAAGGAAAAATTCGCCTGATAAAATAAGACCACACATTCATCCTTAGAGATAGCAGAAAACAGGAAATATGAGGAGACTGGCAACCCCACGGCCAGAATGGCGAAAGCCCACCTTAAGGGAGGGTTGCACGGTGTTAACTGTAAAGAAAAGAAAGCAAGCGCTGTTTGCAGACATAAGTCTAAGGAAAGAAAGTAGGACATAGAATACCAGCCAGACCTACAAGGTTCTGGAGCCAAGGCCTGTGTATAATGCAACATTAGGTTAAGAAATCCATTGTGAGCTTTAAAAAAACTTCCAAGAAAAATTACCTCTGGCAATTTTGAGGAGCAGGCACTTACCAGAGACTGCTGCTCTCCAGATTTGTTTTGCTTCATCTCAGACATATTCAGGACTGTTTTTCCCTGGACACAGATTGACTTGCCAACAGTTGGATACAGGCACTGCCCGCTCCTAATTTTCTCTTATCCTGAACTTATTTCTACTTAAAAATTTCTAAGTCTTCAAAAGTTGTAAGCTAATGTAAAATAGAGTATTTGTAAATTCTAAAGTTCAAAACGAAGTTATGTGTTAGATTCTTATGGTAGCAGGTCCGGGGAGATGGCTCAGTAGAATAAACACTTGCCTGGCAAGCGCAAGGGCCTGAGTTCAATCGCTGGTTCTGCAAAAAGAAAAGAAAAGAAGATTCTTATGGTAGCTATAGCAAATCAGCACACTTCCGTTTTTAATCTCCGTGTGTCTGCTTAATTTCTGTGTCTTCTTCTCACTCTGGTTTCTAGTTTCTTTGCACTTCAGACATGTTGTGCTTAACAACTGAATTCTGTTCCTGTGACAAGATCATGAAATGGATTGCTCACTAAATGAGGAATCATGCACACTGTACTATATACATTACAATATTCAGAACAAAGAAGTGGTCAAAGGAAACCCCAACCTGATGATGTTGCTTTCATTTGTGCAACTCCTACATGCAGTGCTATAGCACATAACAGAATATAAAATTATAGCTCTGTACTATAGAGTACACTCAGCAAAAATTACAGTACTGTGTACACAAGACATATGCAGGAAAAAAGCCACTGAGGCTCTGTAAACAAGAAGGACGGGGGCCTGCCTGTTAGCTCAGGTGTTTAAGCACCTGCTCGTGCAAATGCAGTCAGGTGCAGGATGCCACGTGTTCAGTCCCCACTTCCACCAGCTTTACCAGGCCCACCCTTGAAGGCAGCCTGAGTTAGGCAAAAAAAAAAAAAATCATTCTCAACTTTTGGGGCTTTGTCAGATAGCTCAGTTGTTTTAAGCGCCCCTTGGGCTAATGCAATCAGGCATGTAGGACTGTGGTTCGATTCCATGCTCCAGAAGCAGCAGCTGAGCTGCCCTTAAGGCAGCATGAAGTAGCAAAAAAAAAAAAAAAAACCTCCATCTTCAAGATGTACAGAACAATGCAAAAAAAGTTTAAAAAGATGGGTTGTCAGTCCAAGCCTTAGCGGTGAGTTCAAACAGTTGTCAAACAGGTAAATGAAGAATATCTATATTAGCTGAGAATGCACATCACCTAGCCGCCACTGGACCCATTTCCATGCTCTCTTGTTTCTAGGGTGTCCCCGAGTCCATGGTCACCTGACTCAGTCCTGTCTTCTAGTTCTGACACTCTGTCCCACATGGGTCACTTCTGTTGCCCATGCTTTCAATGGGATTTTTCCCCCCTGGATTGGTGCTTAGCACCTTTTTAATGATTCCAACTTTCGCTAAAATGGTCGCTTGGGTTTTGTATTGTTTTGTTTCACTTAGCTAGTTTTTTTATTTGTGCCTTATTTAAACTCACTGATCATTTTGTTTAGTGACTACACTATCTCTTCAGTTATATCATGCCTGAGCTCACTGAGCACCTCAAGGATACATTTTTTGTTTTGTTTTCTCTTTTATTATTTCATTTTAAAAATTATTTATTTGTTTATTTCATTATTTGGTACAGGGTCTCACTACACAGCTCAGACTCATCGTGTTCCTCCTGTCTCAGCCTCCCTAAGGCTGGAATTACAGGCGTGTTCCACCACACCTGGTCTCAGGGCTGGCATGGTGCGCCCAGGGCTCTGGGGCAAGCACAGCATGCAGTACTAAGGGTTGAGCCCATATCCTTGTGCTTGCTAAGAAGGCGCTTAGACTGTTCAGCTATCTCCCCAGCCCTTCTTCTATTATTTCACATAATTCAGCTATTTGACTTTTGACTTCCTCCCCCTTCATGCTTTATGGATCAAAAAACGAAATGCTTTTGGGAGTATTCTATTGTCTTATTTTCAGATTTTGTGTGTGTGTGTGTGTGTGTGTGTGTGTGTGTGTGTGTGTGTGTGCAAGCATGCACATTTAGGATTGAGTGTTGGTTAAAGTAGAGCAATTTTTGCTGGTTCGGACATTTCTTTAGTTTATGTCTCTTTTGAGTGACATGTCCTGGTCATGGATGACTGTAGTCTTTTGTCTCATCCCAAGATTAAACTGCATCCATTCACTGACTCAGCATCCAGTTCCCCAGAAACTAGCCATAGTGAGACACATGACACAATGACATACCAGGTATTGACGGGCAGTAAGAACTAATTAATAGCAACACATATGCTACCATGGGTGATATCAAAGAAATTAGTAACAATAATAGAGACAAGGATAAGCTGGATGTTGACGTACCATAAGAACTGTAAGAGCAACCCTGTTACATGTTAAACAACAGAAAAAGATCAGTAGCAATAATATAGACATAAAAATAAACCAAATACTGACATACAGCAAATAAGCGCAACAAGTATACTATTATTAACAATACAATTTAATAATAATTGAATAGATACAACTAAAAATCTAAAAATTAGTGAAATGTATCTGTAGTGCTAATAGAAATGCAGGGGTGGGGAAGGGGAAAGTGAATAAACTCAGAAAATAAAGAAAAGAGAACAAGAGGGGGAGAAAATGAGATAATGGATCCAATGAAAGAATAAAAGAAAGTAATAGAATTAGAAAAAAAAAATGACAAAGAACAAATAAGCCAATACTACCTAGAAATTAAAAAAAAAAAAGCCACATAAAAGAAGAAGAAAAAAGAGGGAAAAATAAACCTCAAGCCCCTAAACCAATAAAGAGAAAGAGAAATGAGCCCAAATTCATGTTCATGTTCAATTCAGTGGTTTCCCTCCAGCGCTTGTGCACTGGACCTCCCAGATGCGGGCAGGTAGGCACGCTGAATCACGGCTGAGTCCTAGTCAGATTTCACGCTCACTCCTTACGTGTCAGCGCTGTGTCCCGCCCCATCCGTCCTCCCTACTGGTCATGGTCTGTCGTCGATGGCAGCGGGTGAAGCTGTTTCTCTGACCTAGTTAGCAGGGAATAAACACACACCGCCCGCTGAGCTCCGTGCGGGTGTAGACGGCGGGGTGAGGGGTCAAGGAGCTCTCTGGCCTTAATGCCAGCGCCTCCAGGTCCAGCCTCTTCTACAATCTGTAGGTGACCAACTCGGTTTCTCACCGTGAACAATGCAATCCTTGTGTCCTTCCCGGCTCAGCTTGAGTTTCACAGGTGGCCCATGAGCCCTCCGTGACGGTCTCTCGCTGCCATCGCCCACCCCGTAACTGTGGTGGGGTGACCCCAGCCACCCCCTGATGTGGTTGTCTGTGCCTTCTGATTCCCAGATGGCTCAGCCTTAGACACTTAACCTCTTTCCACAATGGCTCCTCAATCGCTCTCACACACGGCGGGCGCTGCCATGGCTCTCTTCTCTCACTCCAGTCGGCCCTGCTGAAGGAGCTGCTTTCAGCAGAAAACCCTGTGCTGCTCTTGCAGGGTTTTTCCCCCCATAAATTTATTGAGAAATAAATAGCAATGAGACAGTTTCAAATCAAACTGGTAGGACAGTTCCAATAATTACCACATTGCATGCTGCCTTCCTAGTGGTTATTTGTTGTACAAAATGCAGAAATGATATCCTGTTTACGAACACAATTACAACAAATCCCTCTGTTCCTTAAATTAAGAGAATGTAGCTATATATCTATCCTAACCATTTCGAATACACAGATACAAAATGGATATTCATCTATATCCCCTTTTTTTGTTTAGTTCCATCATTTAAATATTATAGGTAGTATAATCTTGCAGTTATTAATGACTACAGGCTTTCCTTTGGGCAGGTGCTGCCAACCTGGACCACTGTTTCTTCCCGGGGCTAAGAGCAATCCCCTGGCTTACCTTGTGTTTGCAGAGAAGGTCCCTCTCCCGGAGACTAGGCTTAGCATCTCAGACCGTACCTTATTTTTCTGCTGGTCTTCATTTTCCAATTTCTCCATTAGCTCTAGTTCTTTTGTTTTTGTTTTTGTCAGTTCTTTCTTAATTGCCAGAGGTTTACTTCCTGTTCTCTTCACTATGATGTTGTTTTCCAGGTGACTGAGTTCAAGTCCTAGATAGGCTATGACAACACTGTTGGCTTTTACATCACCATGAGAATGTCTCAACTATGTTTCAGTACTATCATGTCTCATTTGGTGATTTAATTATTTCTAGTCCCGAGTATTGAACCCAGAGTGGCCTTCTGCACACTAGATAAGCACTGGCCCACCAGCCTACACCTGTAGCCCATATAATTTCTCTATCAATCTTTAATTTCAGAGTTTCTCTTCTTTGTTTACCATTTTCTCTGCATCTTCTTTGGAGATAGTGCTCAATTTCTTCATGTATTCATTCAGTTGGATCGACAAGAAAATCTAGAAATCAGCTATTTTATGGTCTTCTGAGGTGTTAAGACACGATCCATCTAGAGATTCTGCAGGAATGAAAAGCCCACATTTGGACGAAATCCACAGTGAGTGAGATAAAGAATGGATAATTCAAAAGCACTTTAGAAATTTGAAACATCTTGAAAATATCTTTTCAGCCTTTTTTTTTTTTTTTTTTGTAGGAGCAGGGATCAAACTCAGGGCCCTGTGCTTGCCAGGCAGGCACTTATACCACTGAGCTATCTACCCAGCCCAGTTGAAAAGGATTGGTTTTTTTTTGGGGGGGGGGGCTGGCTCAGGCTGCCTTAAGTTGGGTCTGGTAAGGCTGAGGAGCTGGGAATCCAACCAAAGTATCCTGTACCTGACTGCATTTGCATAAGCAGGCACTTAAACAACTGGGCTAATCGGCAGGCCCCCTCTTTTTAACCTTGAAGAAAAAAATGAATATAAATTACCTAACAATTGCATAATTTCTCCAGTTATAAATGCTAAGGTCAAAACTTTTTGTACAAGTTTGTTAATATTGCCTGACTCACATGTAACATTAATATTTCTGAAACAAAACTTGGACTCATTTTTTTTTTCAGAAACAGGAAAAGAATTAGCTTTGGGTTCAAGTCCGAGCTCGCTGATCTTTAGGGGGGTAGAGGGCAGCTGGCAGTGAAGTGTGGTTTTTGCATGCAGCTCTTGTTCTTCCAACATTTGCTTTACATGCACAAAACTTTTTAAGACAAACTCTCGCTCACCATATACCTCCTACTTAGAAAGAAGCAAGCACATATTGCTAGATTTTACCTTTGCCCTCTAAATGTGCCCACTGAGTTTGTTTGTTTATTTATTTATTTATTTTATTAATTTTAATGAGAAAAGAAATATAAAATAGCAATGAAGCAGTTTCAAATCAGGTTAGTAGGATGTTTACAGTAATTAATACGTTGCATATAGTTGTCTTCATAGTAGTTATTAAGAGGACAAGGTGCAGACATGATATCTTGTCTAAGCAATATTAGTACAAACTTTTCTTCTCAATAAACTAAGAGAAAGTAGCTGTATATTTATCCTAACTCTCTTGTGTATATATATACATATTCTTTCCCCCCTTTTTTCCCACAACAAAACAGTCCTTTATTTACACTTTTGTGAAGTTAGTAACTGATGACACTAGGTTGCCTAGCAACTGATAGCTAACCTTAACCAGACAGGATGCTCATTTCAGGAGTGAGGCAGCTTGTTTGCTTTAGGCACTGGGCCAAGTCCCACCTACAGATATTTGATCGATTTCCTAGCTTCATGGCTCCCAACATATTGCCCTTCTTCATTTTGTTTTGTCAGAGATGGGTGTTCCACTGCAGTTAGAGAAGCTGTGTTTGGAGCAGTCTTGCCCAAGTTTACTAGGCCCAAATTAAATCTACTGTGACTTAGAAATGTGGATTCTCTCCCAACTCACCCCATTCTTCATAGACCATTGCCTCTGGCACAATTTAAAAATCCATCTCTCGTGGCCATTAAATGAGTGCATAAATCTACTAATATCCTTCATCAATGCAGGGTACCTCTTTAACAGTAGACATTCTTAGAAGCACAAAGCTCTTTTTTTTTCTTGATGCTGATTTCCTTTGATTTTGACAAGAATTCTCATTTCATGGCACTGTCATTTGGTTGATATATTTTCTGTGTTTAACTCATAAAATGTACAGGAAGCCATCATTTGCATATTGACCAATAGGCATTATTCTGCCACATATCTATCAGTATCAGTGTATGATGAGAAACAACATCACAGTGCTCTCAAAAAGTGAGATGCGTTTGACAAATAGTCATTATTCTATGGGCCAGTGAGATAGCTCAGCAGTCTAAAGCGCCTGCTTAGACAAGCTTAGGCAGGTGCATGGGACCATGGTTAGATCCCTGGCACCACATGCCATGCCAGCCCCGCCCCCAGGGTGGGCTGAGCCAGCCAAAAAAAAAAAAGAAAGATCATTATTCTAGACAAGTCTAATTTAAGCTTTCTGCTGTGTATTGCTGTCATACTTACAACCATTGATCCAAAATTCACAACTGCAAAAACAATGACCATTGTTTAGCAAATATCTGCTAATTCCATGTATTTCTCAAATTTTTTATACGTACAGTGGAAGCAAAGATGCATAGTACACAAACTCACAGCTTTTGATTCCTTGACAGTTGGAGCTTCCAATCACATAGGTGTCCTGCCTGCAGTACTATAATCATCTGGACCTTTGAAGGTCTGTCTCAACATCTACTTTGCCATTAAATGCAGTGAAAATAAATCCGGATGTACAAGTTTCACCATAAATCTACTTTGTAAAAATTAACGCATCCACGGAATTTTTTCATAAAAATGTATTTCAATGTATTTTTCCAACTTAAAGCATTTTGTGCCAGCATCAAGGGAGGTAGCAATTGTTGACCCACTGTTACTATTATAGAAATCTCAGTTTA
>NW_004524589.1:1014249-1015216 GCF_000260255.1 Octodon degus | reverse complement strand
CCTCCCAAGAGCTGGGACTACAGTTGTGCGCCACCATGCCTAGTCTCAGTTGCTGCCTCAGTGCATCCTGGGGGTGGGCCAGCACAGCAAGCCTGGTGATTGAACCCCAGCCCCTGCACCTGCCTTCAGGTGCTTTAATCCTCTGAGCTATTTGGCCTGCCCTGCTGCAAAGTTTTAAAGTTTAAACATTCACTGTGATTATTTTATCATACCTCATATACCTAACTTGTGCATTTAGTCACAAAAATAACAGCTTCAATTTTTTTTTTGTCTTTTAAATCACAGATCTTGTGAAAAAGCATTTCGCTGGCACTTCGCCTGGCATAATACATTATTCCCTTCAACTACATTTGTAAAGTTTTTGACAATTTTAGGATATTCTGGAAATTCATCTGAGACATTTTTGGTGACTGGACCATGAGAGGCTTGATTATGGGACCTAAAATCGAATTGCAAAATGTGACATAACAAACTTGTTTGCAAAACCTTAACTTCAGCTTGCATTCCCCAAATTCATGCTGAATTTAAGAATGGATACAAATACAAATGGCCAGGTGCCCAGCACTTTTTCTTTTTGCATTCATGACTTGTTCATTCATGATTTAATAGGGCATTTACTCACTTCAGTGTGTCAGATCCGCTGCAAGGATAAAAGTTCAGTGATGAATTAAAAATAGATGATCTCCACCCCTAAGAAATTTACAGTACTTCATAAAAATGATGCTCTCTTATTTTCCAACATGTTTTGCATCTTTATACTCTTTCACATTGTTCCACTTCTTCATCAAAAGATGCCATGCATGATTATGTACAAATTTTCAAGAATGGCGATATAAATTGTTTTTAGCATTCTCTTACTTTCTTTGAAATTTTTTTTTTTTTTTTTTTAATTTTAATCAGGGATTGAACTCTGTCCCTTGTGCTTATGAGGCAAGTGCTTATTCTCCTGAGTTATCTCCCAAGTCCC
>NW_004524589.1:989356-1014149 GCF_000260255.1 Octodon degus | reverse complement strand
TGAAATTTCTTCTTATGTCTAGGATTACACCCCTCCTTTTCAGCTCTAATAAAAACTTTATTTTTATTAGAATATTTGCATCTTCTCTCTTTCTCTTTGAGCAACTTCATCAGGTTTGTCAATTTTATTAGTATTTCTAAATAACCAACTTTTAACTTTCTTAATCTTTCTCATTAATTTTTCTTTTAATTTTATTATATACCTTCTTTTAAGAAGTGACACTTCTATTACCATTTCTAGCTTAAATTGGACATCTACACCTTTAATCCTGTCTTTTTTCTTCCTGCCTTTCTCCCTTTCTCCTTTCTCTCTTCTTTTTTTCTCTTTCTTTATAATATAAGCAATTGAGACTATAGCTAATAAAAGTATCTTTCCCTCTAACACTACTTTCCTGCAAGCCAAATTTTGTGTATATCTTTTCTTTTCATAGTTTTATTCTGCCTTTGAAAAAACTTTCCTTTATGGAATGTAAATTACACAAGGTAGAATAGTGTAATGACTCCCTGTTTATCCACCCACCACTGAGCTTTCAGGAATTATCAGTTTTTGTCTAACTCTGTTTCATCTACACATTTTCCCATTGCTTCTCTATCCCAAATATTGGGGGGCAAATTTTAGACATCTTATTTCATGAATATTTGGATATATTTCGCTAAAATATCAGTACTCTTGAAAAATATTTAATTTCACTACCATAATTACATCTAAGCTATTATAGTAAATTTTATCAGTAATTATCCAGTCAGTTTTCAAAACATCCTGCTTGTCCTATAATTCATATTTGTAGCTTGCTTATTCAAGCCAGGAGCCAATTAAGTTGATTCATTTCAATTAATGAATAAAGTAAAATTCTATTGAATCTTTCTTTAAGTTTCCTCTCTATTTGAATGCTGTTTTGGGTTTTTTTCCCTCTTACAGTTGCTTTGAAGAAACTGGGTAGCTGTGCGTTTGAATTTCCTGCAACCTGCTGATGGCGTATTTGTACTCTCCCGCTGCTCACACGCTAAGTTGGTGGCTGGCAGTGGGTCTCTGTTGACCTTCTGGCAAGACGAATTCACCGGCTGTGGTGCGGGCTTCCTTTGGGCGACATACGACGCCCGACCTCTTCTTTCTTGATATTACTAATCAGTGATGACTATTGCCTTGCTGCGTTAATTATGAGGCTAAGACATTTTTAGTATTTTAATTTTGTCCTTTTGTATTCACATATTGGTTGAATTTCTCTACAAAAAGAAACATCCTCATCAGTTATATTACTGTTCTGAAGTACACATTGAACAGATACAAAAGGAAGATAAATACTTGATCCCTTTAATATATTTTACCAAATTTAAAAACAGTAATATGATAAGCTCTGAGCAAATAGCTTTAAAAACAAATCAAATACTTGTTTCAAAGATATACTTTGATGATTGAAACTGTTCAGAATTTAATTCTAAGACCTGAATATCAATGGTTACTCTATATTTGCATTGGTTTTGTTCTCTTACAATAAAAAGATTAGGGGCCGGGGAGATGACTCAGTGGAATAAGCGCTTCCCTGATAAGCGCAAGGGCCTGAGTTCAATCCCCGGTTCTGAAAAAAAAAAAAAAAAGATTAGTTATACTGGTTACTCAGTATATTCATGTAATTATGTATGAGTTCTGATATTTTTCCAAAAATCAAAATGCTTTTTCCAAGACTGACAGTTTTTAGTTTTTATATTAACAATGAAACCCTTACATTGATATACTTTTCTAATTTCTTTCTTTCTTTCTTTCTTTCTTTCTTTCTTTCTTTCTTTCTTTCTTTCTTTCTCTCTTTCTTTCTTTTATGTATTTAGTACAGAGTCTCACTGCAAAGATTGGACTTGTAGTGATCCTCCAGCTTTCAGTTTCCCAAGCACTGGATTACAGGCACACCTAATTTCTCTAAATCTCTCAAACTTAAATGCACTCTGTCTCTGCCCCTGCCCCCGATATCTACCTATTTGATGTACACACAGTGGCTGAGCACATACATCTAGTGTAGCTCAAGGCAGATGAGCCCTTGGCTTCTGATGCTATAGATCTGACAAGGCCAAGGCAACATCAGTTGAAAACTGGAGCTCCCTGCACACGCTGTGACAACCCACTCCTGACAGCACCAGCTCCTTGAGGGGCTCTTCCCACCAGGAATGCTTGCCTGTAGTTACTTTCTCACACTTAGGGCCTGGGCCAAAACTACCTTTCATCTAGCTTTAAAGCGAAAGCTCCTTCATTTACACCCACTCTTTCAGCTGTTGCTGCCAAAAGAGGCACACTGTGCTGGAGTGCAAGGCCAGACTCAGTTCTCCGTGCCTTAGAGCGGGCCTCCCCACAAAGCAGCTGGGACCTGATCAGGGTGTCCAGCCCTCTTCTGCCACTTTCCTAAGCAGGAATATTGAGAGAGGAATGATCTTTTGTCAGCATACAGAAAAAAAGATCCTGTATAATACTCTTCTTTCCAGGGAAGTATTTGCTTGACTTGTATTTGCATAACTCAGAAGTATCCTTAAAGGGATTTTTCACAGAAAAAAATCTCTCTCAAGATATCTACCTGAATCTGCATGAGGATTGAAGAGCAGCCAGAAACTTTGAAATCGAGCTGTGCTCAGGCTTGAGTGATTCATTTTACTCTATATGTCATGGGTTTTCAACTGGGATGTTACTTTAAAGTTGTATGTTCTTTACACATAGTAAAAGCTCAAAAAGTAAGTATATTACTAACATGGGTACCCAAGACTTAGAAGGGAAGAGACATAAATAGCTCTACCTTGTGCCAGTCTTGCCTCCGTCTACCTGTGGACAAACTCAGATCAGATGGACCAATGCTAGTCAGTGTGGCCTCCAGCCAGCAACACAAGCACCACCTATAAAATTGTGGCCAGTGCAAATTCCTGGGACCCACAAAGACCTACCAAATCAGAGGATGGGTGGAGGAGAGCATGAGAGAAGAATCTATTTCTATAATCCTACTGGCTGATTTTTCTAGACACTGAAGTTGTAGAATCATTGGTGCAGAGTGGCTGTACTAATGTGAGATAAAGTGAGTAGCATTTTCATTAACAGTCAAGACTCCATGTATGTTCTAGGTCAGAGCATGAGAGAAGCTGGTGAAGATTAGGCTGTGCTAATTACCCAGGAGAAGCACAAGTGGGATTACTTTCAGGTGATTGGAATTATGGCCCCATGATCCTCTGTAACTGATTCAAACTATATGCACAGGACCTCAGCCCTAAGCTGAAGGTAAACAACAAAGCCATATCTATAGTTCTGTTGGTTTGGGCAATAGACTCTCAGTACTTCTTCATCAATAAAAGCAAGAAAAGATGAACTAGGAAAACATAGTAGATGTCCATACCAGTTAACAAAGATGCTCTGGTTTGGATATAACTTGTGTCAGTGTACCAGTGTTTCATGCGTTGTATTTAATCCCCATTGTAAGATATTAAGAGAGCACTAATCCTATTATGATGTCTTTGGGAGATGGTTAGGGCTGGATAAGATAGGTAGTGTGGAATCCATGTGAGGGAATTCTAGTGGCTTTATAAGAAGGGGGAGAGAGAGAGCATAAAGTTCACATGTGTGCTCCCTGTCTCGTGCCATGTGATGGCTTGCCTCACCTGGGGCTCCAGCATCAAGACAGTCTTCACCAGATGAGGCCTATTGATCTTGGACCCCAAAACCATGAACCCGAGGAAACCCCTCTTCTTTCTAACTCACCTAGGCTCTGGTAGGGATTATTACTGACAAGAGAAAGTGAACCAATTCAACAAGGTCCCTGGAAACCTAGGTTCCAGAAAAGCAAGATGCTTGTTCGAAGCCCACGTGTTTTGTGACATGCTTGACCAGGCACAAGCAAATGTTTTCTGTCCAGAACCAGAGAGTCAATATTATGGGCTTTGCAGGCTATTCTCAACTGTTCGACTTCCTACAGTGTGAAGGCAACCATCAACAATGAAAAAATAAAGAAGCACAGCAGTGTTCAGTAAAACTCAGTATATAGAAAGCGAAATTAAAAATTTATGCATTTTCCACATGTTGTGAAACATTCCCTTTGAAAAAAACTTTACATGTAGAAACTCTAATCTGCATGGAATTGATATGAGAAGGGAAGGCCGCTGGATTTGGCCTGCAGTCCATTGTTTCCTGACTCCTTGCTCCAGTTAGAGGCTGGAAAAGCATCTCCCAGGCAGGTCACAGGAAATGCGCTGCCTGTGCCCAGGATGGAGAGAAGAACAACTAGGAATGGGACAAAAATAGTCAGTACCACGTTGGACACGGAGTCAAGAGCTACACACGGAGAACTCAGAGAGCTCATTACCATCAACTCATGCCAGTCCTTTTTTGTGTTTTAAAGAGAATAAAAAATAATAAAAAGCATTAGAAATAATACAGAGTTTCAACAAATAAGAGGATAGGAATTCAATAATCATTATATTATGTACTGTTGTCTTCCAAGTGACTCTTCAGATTACCAGATGTAAACATGTAAAATTGGTAAAAAATTTTAAGCAAATTAAGCATTAACTGTTCCTTTCAATAAACCAATAGAAATTAGTAGTACAAATATCTTTTTTCTTTTTTTTCTTTTTTTACTGCCTCTTTGATGAGGTCTTTATTCAAAATCAACTGTCCAAATTTTGAGCACTTGTATGGGATACAAGGCCCAGGGATATAACTCAGCAGCACAGCGCCTGCCTGACTAGTGCAAGGTCCTGCGTTCAACTCCTGATCTATAAAATATGTCACACAAATATACACATAAAATGCAAGTCCTTTTTTCTTTAATGAACACCACTTCCTCAAGTTGACTTTTTGTGAAACAAAATGAAACAAACATAAGAATTAATATGTTGTGGAGCTCAATACACAACAGCATGAGGAAATGTTTTGGTAGTTCTATTTTTTTTCAATTTTAATTGTTTAAAAATTTTATTTATTTAATACAGGTTCTTACTACACAGCTCAGACTCATAGTGATTCTCCTGTCTCAACCTTCCCAGAGCTGGGATTATAGGCGTGCCTGGTTTCCGGGCTGGCACAGCTTGTAGTACCAAGGATTGAACCCCGGATCCTTGCACTTACCAAGCAGGCTCTTAGACTGCTGAGCTATTTTCTCAGCCCCTTAATTTTAATTTTTATCAGTATATATTCGTGATACAAAGTGACTACATTCTTCATGGATAGTTGATACATGCACATGACACACCTTAATTTCTTTTATGTCCCTTTCCCCTGTCTCTCAGTTCCCCACTAGGAAAATATCTATCTCCCTACTTCCTGTTGCCTCTTCCATTTTGTTATTTGATTTATTTATTTATACTTTTTTTTTTATTTATACTTTGGACTTCTTCACAGCTGTGTGACACAGCGGGTAAATCCACATACAAGCCACAACTTTTGTGTTGTTAACTGTGGCCTCAGGAGGAGTGGTGTTCGCTAATGGTAATGAATTCTTCCGTTCTCTGTGTAGAGCTCTTGAAGACTCGGTGCCCAACTTATATTTGGAGTTTTTCTTTTTATTATTATTACAAATCGATCCCAGAAGGAACAGCCGCTGCCAGCATAGGTTTTGTGTTTGTGGCACAGAGCTGTGCGTTTTGCGTGCAGTGTCCCGCTGATTCTCGCTGCAATCTTGTGAGAAGGGATTCTTGTCTCTCCACTACGGGTGAGGAAACTCAGGTTTGTAGGAGTTAAACACAGGGCCAGTGTCCAGCAGCAGCGCAGAGCAGAGGCCGGGTGCCTTGACTGCTCCCAGGCCCGGCCTCTTCCCTCCTCCTGACCCAGGTCCAAGTGGATGCGCAGAGCAGAGCGCGACCTCCCCACGACACCCCCTCCCCCCATCCTCACTCCCTACCCCCACCCCCACCCCCACCCCCTCTTTCCACACCCCTCCCCCCACCTGCCCCAGCTCCTGTTCTTCGCAGACTCATCCAGGCTCAACTTCCCAGCCCTTTCAGCCGGCTCACGGCTCTGCCTGGGAGCAGGTTTGTTAAACAGTCGCACAAGGTTTGGAAAACTGCCCAGGATGTGCCCATCTCCACAAAGCAAGCATCCCGCCTACTCTGCATTCGTGCTGCGTCCCTTCAGCTTCAATTCTGCGGGCTCCTGTGTTTACCCCAAGGGTGCAGCTGCGGGGAGAGGGAGAGGCGAGAGAGGGACTTTGCGGGGCTGACTTCTGCCTTCCATACTCGGACACAGAGGGTTTTCGGCTCCGCACCGTGGCTTCCTTCCTTATCTGTAGCTTAGAATGACTTTAAAGGGAACTCATTCCCCACCAGTCAATGTGGGAGAGGAGGGTAATTCGGGGAGCTGTGAAATAGGGAGTTGGAGTGACTGGAGGCGCCTTCCCTTAATTTCCAGCCTGGCCCAAATGTGAACAGAGCGAAGATTCCAGAAACTATCAGCCCAGGGGTTTTGCAGGCTTTATGGTCACATGGGGCTCCTGGGGGAAGCGCCTGCGTACCAAGAGGAGACCGCCCTGGACCTAGGAAAGAAGATGGGCTGGGTTCAGGAAGGCTGCAGCTCTGTCCCTACACCAGGGAAACAAACCATGCGCGAGTGTTTCATGCTGCTTCTTGATGGTAAACTGGGCGGGAGGACGAAGGATAAAAGTAGGCATTTCACGGTACATGACTGACTTTAAAATTTGGGTCAGACTAACTTTCTGTTTTGGAAGAAAAAAAAAGTAATAACTAATATTTACCAAGGGGTTAGGCTACAAATTTACCCACCTTGTTTCAGCTAATCCTTGGGATAAGCTTTAAAAATACAAAAGGTATAATTCCCATTCCACAGGGGTGAAAATCAAAGCTTAGAGCATTTAAGTGATTTATTCAAGTTTTCAAACCTAGTAAGTCGTAGAGTCATGATTCAGATCCAGACCTGCTGAATGCAAAGTTCAGGTCCTGAATGATTTTCTACAGATGTTAGAGACCACTCATTGAACAAATATATTTATTTCAAACTGTGATGTTCTAATTCCAAGCCATGATGGCAATATAATAACAAATAAGGTAAGTCCTGGTGATGGAGTTTATTTTCTAGTTGGGGAGGCAAGTAAATAAGTAAACCTGTGGTTCCAGGCTGTGGTGAATGCTGCCGTTTCCACCCAATATTTAAGATTGTTTTAAAATGAATTTTTTAAAAGTAACTGGTAATCAATAAAAGCAAAGGGTTCTTTATAAACTCTCCCTACACGGAATTCATCTAGCTAGTATATGGCATTTGATGGGAGTTTCTTTATACTTAGCATCTGATTTGATCTAATTCCTTCCATGTAGAGCAAAACTAGCTTCACTTCTCTTTTCTTATTCTGATTTCAATCGCGTTAAAAGCTAAGGGTAGACATAGAAAAATCTATTTCAAATGATGGGGGGTTCAATGGCCTATCCCTGTGAAATCTTTAGAGAACATGATCTAGGAAGCTGAAATGCCCTGGGAGAAGAGGCTGAGGGAACCCTTGGAAAACTGTCGCCAAAAGGGAATGGCTGGGTGCGGTGAGCATCATCATATTTTCCTCCACACATCAGAACTGTGTGAAAGTCTCCCATGGAAGAAGACAGAATGTGAATTCAACCCATCATTTGAAAGACAAGCATATCAAATGGAAAGCCATCTGAGCGGTATTATTATATTCTATTATCATTGTTCTTCCATGTAGTTAGGAGATTTTAATCTGAGCAATCTCTTTATGTTCACAAATACCTAGGAGGAAGGGAGGTGGGTGATGTTAGTATTCCCATCATTTCCTAAATAGCATTTAAATTGAAAATACCTGCCCTCTACCTGTCTGGCTAGGACCTGGAGTTTAATTAGATTAGCATCTCTCAACCGCTTAGGTCTCCCAGAGATAGGCATTATGTAAACATAAGGTATTATTATTGCTATCATAGTATCATTATGGTATTGTAATTGTGTGGATTCTCTCATAAAGCTACATAGGATGGGATCCTGGTCCAGCCCATTATCTGTCTAGTTCTTTGAGCTTAGATGAAAGGCACGGGCAGGTTGTCTTGTGTTGTTAGCATCTTTACAGTGATTATTATTGCATTTCTGATTATTGAAGACTGAACCAATTTTCAAATTCATCTCAGCATCTTTCCAGTGTTTTTGTCTTATTTTATTATCTGCTGTGTTATTGCAAGGGTCTGCTCCTTCACATTTGTTTGAAAACCTGGGGTAATCAGTGTTGGAGCTTCTGTTAGTGGCTGGGGTAAAAGGGAGGCAGGCAGGATTCCTTGGCAGCGGAGTGCTTCATCCCTAAGCTACAGGAGCATGGTCCAGCCTGCAGGGCCTCAGGCCCATGGGCAGCCCCAGTTGGGTAAATTATTCTAGTTAAAGCCAACTTTGACTGACTCTTCTGTTCCACTTGCCACCCTCAGGAGTCATAAATGGCTCTTCTCAAAAAGATTGAGAAGAGATTCATTTCAAAAAGAGGAAAGAAGAAGAGATAGAGAGCCAGATAGCACACTGGAGAATAATTTTATGAGATTAAAGTAGCTGATTCATCACAAAGTATACCAGCTGGTGACGTTGCATAGTTTATTTTAGGAGGTATTCATAAATCCAAAGATTTATGTTATTGGTGATGAAAATGTTATTTTAGAGTTTGTGAGCTTGGGACCTGCCTTATATTATCTCCCTGTATTCTGACAGTGTCACACTCAAAGGTCATTTCCATTCATTTTTTGTACAGTATTGGCTTTTTCCTCCAATAAATTCTATTGTTAATCTCTCAACTGCATTTGCAGTTGTGGCTGTAATTATTTCCATGTAAGCTTGACCCTTCACATTTCCATTTTCCTCTACTAAATGTCTACTGTTTTCCCTACTGAAGCATCTGAAAACTGCGTGATTTAGAGATGTAAGATAAGGGCTCCTTTATCTTCTTCCCCTTGCACACTTGAAGTTCTCTACAGAGCTGAATGTCATCAAATTTAAATGAAGAAAAAAACCTCCCAATTGATGAGCCATCTGTCCCCTGAAATTTGTATGTCTCTCCAGGTGTCAGACCAGTATGTCTCTGTGGGATGTATTACACATTAGCAATAACAGATATGTATCATCAGGCTCCCCTCTCTGTCACTAGTCCATGACTGGTTCTGGGGATGGTATTTCAGGTGGTGCTCAGCTTGTCTTGCCCTTCTCAGCTGAGCTCCCAGCTGGCCTGTCCATGAGGAATCAAGGTTTCCAGGGTGCTGCGGAGGCCTCGGGGTTGGGGTGGGCCTCAGCTGCTGCACTGCCCTTGACTTTAGATACAGAGCACCTCACAACAAGTGCCAGTGCTTGGAGCTGTCACTTCTCAGTTGGTGGGGCACCATCTGTGCAGCTACAGGTTTCAGCTGGTCCGGCCAGGTTTTGTGTGTGCGAGTGCTTAGGTCAGCACTTTATTATTAGGACAGAACGAATCTAGGCTAATGTGCATGGTATAAAGAATCCCAGGGAGCCCCCTGTTTTTCATTCCCTGGCCTTTCTTCCCAGTTTTTCTGTGGTTGCACTCTGGATAATTGCAGTTTAATTGGGTGACATGAAATGAAAACTGTGTCCACATTATCCAGGATTATCTCTTTTTCCCGAAGCCTGCCACCAGTTGA
The DNA here is from genome assembly GCF_000260255.1 of Octodon degus. Classification (NCBI taxonomy): domain Eukaryota; kingdom Metazoa; phylum Chordata; class Mammalia; order Rodentia; family Octodontidae; genus Octodon; species Octodon degus. The sequence goes on along the minus strand of NW_004524589.1, from coordinate 1,004,550 downwards.
AAGGAGCCCATTTATCAGACCAAAAGGCTGCACACTCGGTGGCTTTCACGAGCAAAGAAGAGTGTGAGAACAGGCTGGGGAAGGGAGAAAAGGAGCTGACAGCTAAGAAAAATTATTTCAGTTGTTTATCACAGGGAAGGTTTATCGGATTCTTTACAGAAGGATATGGAGGGCTGGTGTCGAGCCCTGAGTAATGAACATTGACCAAGTTGCTTCCCCAACTGGCTGGGTGCAGCACTGCCTCTCCTTTGTGTGGGCGCAGATCAACTTTAAAAGCGTCTTTCAGGCTGCATGAATGCACTTCATTTTACTAAAAAGAACTTTGTATTGATAGCTAGAAAAAAGGAAGGTTGTTTTAAAAGGAAGGGTAGACAATCCGTACAAAATGAGGAGCTTTCAGTTTCTATTATGAGCATGTCGCTGCATTCTTCTCATCTGTTTATACATTTCCCACACAATAATGTCTCTTTGCCATAATATGTTTCCCCTTTTACACTATTCATATTGAAAAAAGCCCTCCCATCATGACCATGGTAATAGATACCATAGAAATGTGGGTCTGGTGTCAATTTGCATTCTGTGAGAAGATCAAGGTAAACCCGAGGGCCAAGAGCATCTTCTGCTCTGCGCATGCAGCACTCTCGGATCCAGGTAAAAGAAGGACCTTGTCATTACTTCGCGAGCCCTTTCTGTGCCTACTGCATTTGTGTGAACATTTTAGCCTAATGCACTGATTGTTAAGTAGAAAGAGGAGCTTTTCAAATTGTCTACTGCACTCGAATCACTGGCTATACAAGGTCTGGGTGAGAAGCATTTCTATTCAAAAGGAAATAGAGGCATTAGTTCAGGGAGCCCAGTGTAGTTGAAGGTTACCGAGGAGAGGCTATTGTGTGCATTTAAAATAAAAGCTGGGAGGTGCTCATCACCTAGAATGCCAGCAGCAATTACGGAGTCAACATCTGATGAATCTGCATATGCACCTGCTGCCTTTATAACTGGAGTCAGCCTCAATGGCTAGATGCCTTAAGTGGGAGAGGGGGAAAGTTTTTCAGATTTTGGAAGTAAACAGACACACATCTTAGTTATTTGTGAAATGTGTAGTGTGTTGGCACACACATATGAATTCCGTGTTGTTATCCTGTCTGCTGGCCAACCTAATATTGAACTTCAAAAATTTGAAAGGGTATGAAAGATCAAGATGAGGTGTCCCACACATAGTGGGAATAGACGAGCAGTTCTATTCACTGATTGTGTCTTGAGGTCATATTGCTCAGATCCCTTACATTTCTAGCCTTTCTCTTTTTGCGGGACTGATATTAAAATGTGAGCAGTGTCTGCAAGGCTATAGCTTTCTGCAGGATCTAAATGTGTTCATTTTATTTCTCATACTGGCAAGTGAATACATGAGTTTGAAGGGACAACATTTGGAAAATGGCCATCTTGCTTTTAGGTCCATGTTTTATATGTATTAGAACAATCATTTGCAAACTTTTTGAGTGAGAGGTATGGTTTTTACAATTTTAAATGCTTTATTAATGACATTCCATTCTAGGCCTGAAAGATGTAAGACAAATCTGTTCTTATAATTTTTTTTCCTTTTAAACTGCATCTAATTTTTATCTGATAAACAGATTGCCAAGGGCCCCTCTACTTTCACTGCCTTTTCTTTCCATTTTCACTATAATAATACGTGATTTATTCAGCAAGAGGAGTAAGAAAGAAGATCACATATAATTTTTCTCAAAAGACATGAGCACAAAGCTAACTTGAAATCTTTGAGTATTACTTTAAGAAAACATGAGTCAAAGGGAGATTTGACAGAACCTCTTTGTATCTTGGGAAAATTGACCCTACCACATAGTACAGCCATTTCAGTTTTGTAGTTTTATTTATAACCTTGCTCTTCAAAAAGAGCTACTAGTCCTGATGCTACATTTTTATTCAAAACCCAGAGCAACAAAGTTTGACATTAAGTTGTTTATTAAAGGGTGCATTCACTTCTTTCCAGATACAAACAAAATTATGTCTGCTTGCTTCGTCTTTGATCCTCTGGCTGAAATGACAAATGCACACACAGGCAGACAGAAGCCCCATCAGTCTGATTTATAAAAGCTTGTAGATGAGTGGTTTGGGCCTGGAAACCTATTTGTCAAATAGCCATTCCGATTTATGCTGTCTTCCTCCTCGGGCGGCAAGGACGACATTGTGGATTAGGCTTATAACTGACACTGAATGCTCTGCTTTGCATTAGTACATCAGAGTTCTGTCATCAGAACTCTAGATAATGTTTGAATATATTTATCCTCAGAAAAAGAGGTGGGTAAAGAAATTGTAAGGAGTGCAGAGGTCACAAAGAATGACAGCATTTATGTTCACTGTCATTCAAAGGCACGGAAAGACTCCCCTGTGTTTGGAGAGTAGACATGGATTACAGACTTCCTGTACACAGGAATATGGGGGACATTTAAAATGAGAAAAAGCAAATCACAGGAAAAGAGAACAGACAGAAAACTCAAAAGAAATGCAAAAGCCTAAATGAAAGTGGATGGGCGTCTCCTATCCTCTTAGTGTATGCATGGGTTTTGGCAAAGGCCAATTAGTGTTTATTATTGTCACTCAGCTACTTAGTCACAACTCACTTGGGAGAATGCAAGTACCTTTGATGAATCTGTATAAGGTGATGGAGAAATAGCATGTGAATACATACAGCTACAAGTGGTAATTATCTCAGAAGTCACCAGAGGGTCTAGGAAGTCATATAGATGATCCCCAGGAAAATGGACCCTATCTACAGCTGCATTAAGATACAAAAGTTGCATCTCTTGTTATATAGGTTTTGCCTTAGTTTGGTCTTAACCATCCAGCAGAAAAGTATAATAACGAGTCATGAAAATAAAGTCATATTAATATGCTGAGCTGTAAAGGGCTCAAGTCAACAACTTCTGACATTCCAGTCCTACAGATAACTCACTACTATTATGGACTACTAGACTATATTGGTTTATTTTGCTGAATTCAAGCACCTACAATATTTAAATGGCAATGGAATATCCATCTCTGACAAAAGCAAACAAAAAAGGGGATACAAATTAAGGACCATTTTGTATCTGTTTATACAAAATAGTTAGGATAGATATACAGCTACTTTTTGTTAATTCAATGAGAAGAAAGATTTGTACTAATAGTGTTTGGACAGGATATCATGTCTGCATCTTGTACTATGAATAACTACTAGGAAGACAACAATATGCAATGTATTAATTATTGAAACTGTCCTACCAATTGGTTTTGAAACTGTCTCATTGCTATTTGTTTCTCAATAACATTTAAAAAAAAAACTGTATCAAGTGGAACTACTTAAAGGAAGTACTGGGGGAATGGTAGTCGATCAATCAATCAATACTGAAATCAAAACAAGTGGAAATGTCCATACCATTAGCTAACAGTTGCCAAATTTTTCCTGTGCAGTTTCTTTGTCTTTGCATGGCAGCCCTGAAAAAGAATTCTTAAAAACGAAGGCCCAGAAAGGGAACATAATTTGCCCAAGGTAACATGTCATGCTATGATTGAATTGTGTGCCTTCAGAATTCATATGTAGGCATTCTAACTTCCAGTACCTCAGCTCATGGCTTGATCTGGACATGAAATTGTTGCAGATATAATTAATCAGCATGAATTTATGCTGCAGTAGGGGTCCCTGTATGGTGCTGTTGTCAAAGGGTGGGTTGGCTATGGACGTAAGTATACACACACATAGGCATTTGCTCACGCGCGCGCGCACACACACACACACACACACACACACACACAGAAGACCCCAAGAAGCTTAAGATACAGATTGGATGCTGTGTCTACGAGTCAAGGAATGCCAAAAAAATTGTCATCCAACTCCTAGAAGTGGAGAAGAGGTATGTACCATATTATTCCTTGGAGTCCTCCAAATGAATCACCACAGCTCATACCTGGAGCTTGGACTTCTGTCCTCAGAACTGTGAGATAATACATACATTCTTATTGTTTAAGCCACTCTTTTATTGTTCAAGCCAGAAACTTGAACTTAGGGCATCCTCTGACTAGGGCTTTAGGCTAGAAGCTCTGTACCATGTCTTCTTTCAAGAATATTTTGGCCCCTTTGTCAAAGATAAGGTGGCTGAGTGTGTTCATAAGGGCTTCAGCGTCTTCTAATCTATTCCATTGATCCTCAGGTCTATTTTGTTGCCAGTACCATGCTGATTTTATCACAGTAGCCTTGTAGTATGATTTCAAGTCAGGAATTGTAATGCCTCCTGCCTTGTCTTTATTGCCCAAGATTGCCTTTGCTATTCTAGGTCTTTTATAGTTCCAAATAAATTTTAGGAATGATTTCTCCAGCTCTGTGAGGTATGTTGGTGGCAGCTTGATAGGGATTGTATTAAATCTGTACAGCAATTTTGGGAGTATGGCCATCTTCACAATGTTGTTTCTTCCTATCCAGGAGATGGAATATCTTTCCATTTACTGAAATCCTCTATGATCTCTTTTTTAACAGTACTGTAATTTTCCTTGAAAAGATCTTTGACTTCTTTAGTTAGATGAATTCCAAGGTATTTCATTTTCCTCAGTGCTATTGTAAAAAGTATTGTTTCTAATTTCCCTCTCAGTGTGTTTGTTATCTGTGTAGAGGAATGCTATTAACTTTTGAGTATTGACTTTGTATCCTGCTATGCTACTGAATTTCTGTATTAATTCTAATAGCTTCTTTGTGGAGTTTTTTGAGTCTTCCATGTAAAGTATCAAAATTAGAGAAAAAGGAGGGCCACAAGGAAAGCCAACATTTTGGCCTTAGCCTTCCAAGGTCAATTAAGACTCAAGACATTTGAAATCTTGTACTATAACATCATGTAACTCAGTAGTGTCCCAAATTTTCTGATCAAGGAGATTATGGGGCCAAAGAGAAAAGTGATCAATGATGTAGAGTGTGCCTAAGGAGAGTCACATGGAGAGAAAACATTCTCTCAGGCTTTCATGGGGGGCACATTGGCCAAGCAATGGCTGTGACTCATCCACATGGCTGACACTAACAAAAGATCTACAATCTGAGGTACAGGATCTCAGGATAAATCCTGAGGGGATTTGACTGACCTTATCAGATCCAAAAACTACAACTCTTAACCATCCATAAAAAAAGTACAAAAATGAACTACAAGAAGTAAAGCCACGTTGTTATGTTGAGCTGTAGGGGACTCAGGTCAACAATTTCTGACACTGCCAGTCAGGCGGAAGACCCAATACTATTATGGATTACTGGACTCTTTTAGAATATTTTGCTGAGTTTACACACCTATAATATTCAAATGATAGAACTGTGCAATAAAGGGGATATATAAATGAAGTCCATTTTGTATCTGTGTATTCAAATAGTTAGGATAGATATATAGTTACATTCTCTTAATGAATAGAGGGATTTGTTGTAATAGTGTTTGTAAATAGGATATCATGTCTGCATTTTGTACAGCAAATAACCACTAGGAAGAGAGTATGCAATGTGTTAATTATTGAAACTGTCCTACCAATTTGATTTGAAACTGTCTCATTGCTATTTGTCTCTCAATAAAATTATGGGAAAAAAAGAATATTTTGGCATAACATCCAGTGAGACATCTTCAGAGAAAGATTTTCTTTCTTTACTTCAGGTCAGACTGTTGGAACTCAAAAGCACCTTAATCATAAGGCTATGGCTTCCAAATTTTGCTCCATAGAGCCTCGGGGATTCCCTGGGGTCCCTCAAGGGACCATGTAACCTCAGGGCGAGAGAGAACAGGTAAGTTTCTCCACCCTGTTTCAATTTGAACACTGTGCTTTTTTTAAAAATATGTCTTATCACATGGACTGCTCCATATCATTTTGTTTGAAAAAAATGGGTTGAGGCTTATAAAATGAAAACCACTGATTTATTGCAAATTCATCAGTCTGCTGACAAACACACTGAGATTCAGGAAAGCTGGATGAAATTATCCAGGCTGCAAGGGAATCTGGAGCTAGGAGTAGAAGTCACTTTTATTCTGCTATCCCTTACTGCTCACTGCAGTAGGAGAACAAATGAACCCTTTCTGGAAACACAGGATCCCAAGAAGCAAGGCTGAGCTTCAGACCAAGCAGTCCAGTGGGATGTGTCCTGAACCATTTTAGTATGATAAAAAGGAGTCTATGTACCAGAACTTCTGGAAAGCAGGGTGGTTCAACTGGCACCTTCCCTCAACCCAACAGGAGGACAGTGACTGTAGGATGGAAATTCATTCATGCACAGACTTAGATTCCAGACATGGTCCTGTTCATAGTCTAGGTGGGAGCACTTTATTTAATAGGGCTCTTTCTATCCAGCTCCTTGTGGGCGCTCTTGATATTTGAGAGTTGCTTTTTGGTTCAATTATCCCACAGAGTCAGGGAAAATGGTAAGCCTAGATGATCACAAAAGGAACCATAAGTGATAGAGAGAGAGCTTCCCCTTGAGCCTCATGTCCTGCATGTGGCCTAGACAGATGCTGCCTTCTCTCAGAGTCTGTTTCCACTTACTGATGTGCTGGGACTAAAGGATGCTCCTTCAGGGATGGGGAGACTTCAATCCTGCAAGGAGTTCATGGTCAAATATGAATTCATGGTCAAAATGCCCTGGGGTGGGAGAGGAGACAGAAGTTGGGAGGAGAGGGCCAGAGTGACATGGACTTGGCAACATCTCCTCCATGGATGACATGTTCACGCAAATTAGAAAAGGGGCTTCACTAAATCCAGTGGTGGGCTGCGTGCAAATCGCCCCTTGTGAGGTCCTCATCCCTGCCCCAGCTCATCTTCCCTCTTTCTAACTGGAAGAGATGGCCAGAACAAGCAGGATCTGCTCTCTTCCTTTCCTAACAGAGCTCCAAGCACTCCTAGCTCTTTGAGGGCCGTGAAACCATCAGCTGCTTGACGAATCACAAAGGGAATGTCCGCCAAGCTGGCCGCCCATGCACCTCAAAAGTGCCACAGTTATTTCACTTTGGAGAAAATAGATGCTCCTGTAAATCCTTCAAAAGGCTGGGATTAGAGCAGCCCCGCATGAGACCCTCTCCAACAGGGAATAAGAGAGAAGGAAGTCATGTCTGTGCTTCCACTTCACAAGATGAGCAAAGGCCAGGACAAGTTGGCAGCTGTGCCCTCAGAAAAGGCAGTGGCACACCCTCTCAGCGGGCACTGGGACAGCCGTGGCTCAGGCAGAGGGTGCCGAGTTCCAGTTTCACAGACGTGAGATAGTGGCTGTGGTATTTGGTCAGAACCCCAACTTGGCAGAGAATAAATATACTATACTGGTTTAGGGATTAGCAGAAATGTTTAGAAGAGGGCGGTCCCCAGAGAACTTGGTTTTCTGCAGGAACTGTTGAGGGGTTAAAGCTGTGGGAGTTCAATGGGTCCTGTTGAGATGGCTTTTTGCAGGAGTAGGTTAGTGAAGCATGGGTCACTTGGGTCACTTACATACTAACAGGGACAATTACAGAATAGTTTGCTCTTTAAAATGCAGCTGCAAGACCTCAGTGAAAAGATTGAAATTCTTATTCATTTTCCCCTGAAGTCTGTATTTCTAAAAATGAGGTCCCATTTTCAATGTAAGTTGGCAGACTACACATCCATGTTTATTTTTTCGGTCCCTAAATGCTGTTGGGCTGACAATCCAAAGGGATGAGCAAAGTTGAGAAGAGAAAGGAAGAGCGAGGCCGAAAGGCTGATGAGGCAGGAAGAATCCTGCCGAGCATAGCCTCAGCACAGCAGCTCAGCTGAGCTCTGTGGGGCTCTGTGTTGGTGGCGAAGCTCAAGAACGGTGCCAAGCACTGGGGTAGCAACATCGAGCTGACTGTGGAGAATGGGTGTAGACATGGAAGTGACTTACTGGTAGAAACTTTTTGAAGCACATGTGCTCTTTCTCTCTCACCCTTTCCTTCACAAATGTACTCCTAGCCTTTGTTGCTCAATGAAAGTCAGATAGTTGTTCTCTAAGGAATCAGGGAGCTCTAGGGAGCTGTGAGTGACGGTGAGTGCCCGGAGCTAAGAGCTCTCTAATTGGGAATAAAAAAGCAAGATGTTTGTCAGGTTTCTCTCACAAGGCCCTAAAGGCAAATTCCTTATAGGCATGTACATTTCCTCCTACCAGCTTCCTTTTATTTGAAACATGTGTATTCACATCTAGAAGTCATCTGCGCAAGCTTCTTGGTTAGGACAGTATATGAGGACAGAAGGCCGAGATGCTGGAAAGGACACCTAGCAATTATTCAGTAGATTAAAGAAGGTAGAAACTTATTTTCCAACCCCACAGCCAGCCAGCCAGGGGGTGGCTCTTCTCAGGAATCCTTCTGAGCATGGGAGGCAGTTCTGCCATCATTAACCTACCATATGCGGTGTCACTTCAGCCTGCAGAAAGAGAGGATGGGGTCATGCACCAGCCTGGAAGGGGCTCATTACCTTGGTAAGATTGGTTGTGGTTTCCAATTAAAAAATAAGCACATAGAAAAGCTTAGATATGATTATGCTGAGAGAAAAGAGTGCAAAAGTCACGGGCAATATAGTTGGAGAGGAAGAAAGTGCAGGAACATGGAAGGGGCTCCAGTTGGCTCAAGCGATGTGGTAGGAGGTAAGTTATGGCACAGACTGAGTTATGAAAGCCTAAAGGTGTAAAAAATCTAGGGCAACACGTGCTATTTTAATTGGTAGAGCTAGTGACCAGGGCTGAAAACAGACACGTGAGGTTGGGAGGTGGTGGGGAGAGAAGTGACTCAGGTGAACTCTGGAAGCAGCTCAAGGTGGCTAAGTCAGGAAACAGGTTTAATGCAGCTGAAATAAAGAAGATTGAGATGATGACTTTGCATGTAATTTCCTTGGCTACTTTAATTTTCGTTGTCGTGGATTTTTTGCTCTAAATAAGATCTAGAAAGATACAAACCAGAGGCGGTGATAATTCTGGTGAGTTGGAATGAGGGAGTGTAGGGTCAAATATAAGGAAATACAGGAACATTTTTATTTTGTTTCATCCTTTGCCTTCCTACGTTATGTTTTTATAATGACAAAGGTTAGACATGTATTAAAATATCATACTAAAAATTTAAAAATTACCCTCCCCATATTGGGCTCACAGCATAGTAAAGGGTATCAGTGCACAAATAAGAAGGTTATAAAGATGGCCTGCCTGAAGTTGCACCTCAGGGCTCAGAACTTCAACTGCACCACTAACTATAACCATTTTTGCAAAGAATGGATTCTCAAAGAACACTGGGCCTCACTTCCTGTAGGCACGCTTTGCAACTTTAATTGATTAGTTTTGCCAATGTGGCTTATTGCATTATTAGGTCCTCTAAAGGCTCTTTGGAAGTGTACAGTGTTCTTTTCAGGTGCTGTCACCCAAGGACATTTAATATAAGATTTTTAAAGAATCATATTTAAAGCCCAACATGACTAATTTTTCAACATTGTTAACTTCTAACAATTTATTTCAAGCTGTGATGTGTATGAACAAAATTGAATGCCCGAGGGCTGACTTTTACGGTTCTTGTTTTAATAATCATATGGTAATGTTTTTTATTAACATCATCTTTGTAACAGAAGCTATGACTTTTGATTTAGTTTAATGGCATACAACTTACACAGATATCAGGATCTACTTTAGGCCAGAAAAAATTGGCAGGGTTCAGAATTGAAGAGCCAGGAAGCTCCAGGAAGCAAATATATAGATAGATAGATGATAGATAGATAGATAGATAGATAGATAGATAGATAGATAGATAGAGATATATAGAGATATATGTATATTTTTTTCACTTAAAAATATTTCTTGGGGGTTGTCACATAAATATTATTTGGGGTTTGTAGATTTCAAAAGTCAGTGAGGCCATTAACTCTCCATCTCATTCCACTACTTGTCCTCTTAAGGCAAAGGCAAGGGTGGGGATGCCAATGCCAATGGCTTTGATATAGGCATTATGAATATTCAATTTATATTTGTTAGCTGAATGCGTGTATATATAAACTAGTGGGTCATTAGATAGACGTTAGGCTTCACCATCTTTGAATCTCTGTGCAGAAACCCCAATCACCCTTCTGTCACGGCCACAGATTACTAAAGTGAAGTCTTAGAAGTTTAAGGTCTCCAAAGGCAAAGCCTGAACCCAAAAGGTTTATTTTCAAATGAAGCCACAGGGACAGCCTCCCTTCCTCCATGAGTGGCATTTATGCCAAATAGATTTCATACACTGGACAGCCCTTTCTTGAGTGTGTGAATTTATTTCAAAGTTTAGACTGTAAATAGGCACCATGGAAGCCATAAAAATGAAGACACTGTGATTTACTGGAAGCTGTGTATTTGGATCAGCATATATCCTAGGTGAAAAAATGCATTACCCACCAAACAGATTTTATCAAGGGGCAAATTCAGTGATAATGATGAGCTGACTGGAGGGAGAGATAAACCTGAAGAATGGCTGGCAGATCTGTTGAACTGGGACATTCATGAGTATTTCCCTCCAGGAATTCCTCCTAGAACACACTCCCCCTGGGGAAGGGACTCCACAGTGTGCTGCCTGCCAACCTCTGTGGCTTTGCACTGGCGTGTTGAAGGCAGTGGCACTAAAACAAACTCAAGTCCTCTTAGGCACCTCTCACCTTTCCCCACCGGCAGCCTCACAGACCTCTCTTGCCAAAAATGGAAATAAAAACTATTGATTCCAGGAACCCTAAGAGCTGTGACAGAACAGCAAACTCCTTCCTCACAGTTGGGAATGGAGGGAAGGTCCTGGGATTCATCTGCAAGATCTTCAGACCTTCCAGTAGGCCTCTTGTTTAGGGAAATAAGAATATGGTGACAAAGGCTTTCTTACACAAGTTCCCTTGGTTTGCTCCCAGCACAGCTGTGAGCCTGTTGGTGGGTCTTGGAGTACAGTACTAGATATGTGATAAGCATTTTAAGTTATCTTCCAAAGTTATGCCTTTGCTTCCCCCTTCTATCCTATGGTACATCTGCTGGGGGTTTCTTGGCAAGTTTCCCTCTACACAGAGATTTACTGGCCTGGTTCCAGGAGTTGCTTGGAGAGGACACACCCTTACATGTAATGCAGTCCAAATGCTATTAGATTAATTACAGCATTTATTATAGAACTATTTACAAGATGAAGTCCTGAAACATACAACATTAAAGAGACCTAATTATACAGAAATGGAAGGGAGAGAGCAGGCCATCGAACACAAGGCACTTGATTAATCTGTTGGCTCCGAGAGCAGGTCAGTGAGGCTTATCCCCTTGAGTGCAAAAGGAATCATGCTTCCTTGGGGACCATCGGCCATCTTGAAATGATGGAGTTGGTTGCCATGATTTAAGTTGTTTTTCTCTTTATTTTAGCCAAAATTAAAGCACACTTTTCTCATGGAAGATAGCCTTCCCAGGGAATCATTGTAACTGTCAGTCATCTGTACCTCTAAAGCAAGATGAAATGATTACTCTGTGCTAGCAAATAAGATATTATCTCAGCTTCCATTATAGATAGTGATCTTGCTATACTTCCACTGAAAGGAACTGCTATGGGCTACTCTGCAGTGTTTTGCACATATAGCCTCTAACAATTTTCAAGGTTTGTTTAGGATGATGAAGGCTTTTGCTGCACTATTCACTGTGTCTATTCATTTCTTCCAAACACTCAAGATGCTTAGGTTTTGTTAATTTAAAGACTTTTCAAATGGTCTTCCATTCAACACCTTTCTTCCTCTTTTGACCCCACTTAGCCATTCAAGCATAGGGCAGCAACTCCAACTCAAAGCCAACCATCACGAGTTGCTCTTAACCTTCCTTCTTTTTCAAATCCCACATCAAATTCATCAAGGAGTCTTATTTGATCAACCTTCAGAATATAGAAAAAATGTATGAGTAAGTTATTTAATTTCTTGGCACTTCCGTTCTCCCACCTGTAACACTGAGGTAATTGTCTCTGAAACAACTTCTGGGAAGATTAAATGACATGGAAATACTGTGGAGTTCTAGGCAAATGCTCATTAGTGTTAATACATATTCTGATCTTATACTGAGGTTTAGATGGTAACCAAAGTGGCACATGTCATAATTTATAGAATCCTGAAAAATTCAACTTAAGAAAAAAGCCCAAACTATCAATAAAGCATCAACTCATGGAGAAATGTTAATTTGATAAAGAACACCCCAAAAAAGCAGTGGTATTTAAAGCTTGGAAAATAAATTTAATCAGGAATAGTATATAGTGTTAAAAAGAAAAATGAATAGAACATTTTAAAGTCATACTGATAGCCAGCATTTGCATGCCCAAGCTAGGAACATAAGTGGAAAAAGCAAAAATGTTTTTAACAGATTATTTTTTATTTTTTAACAGATTATTTTTTAAAAGAAATATTCAAATTTTCGAGCACCTCTCATCATAGGAGTTTATTATCTTGGAAAATTCTACTTTTCTACATTTTCCTAATTTTTTTTTTGGGGGGGGGGTAGGGAAAGCAGAGATTGAACTCAGGCCCTTGTGCTTGCCAGGGAAGCACTTATTTCACTGAGCTATCTCCCTGGCCCCTCTAATTTTCTATAAAGACTATAAATGAACTTTATAATCAGAAATGTATTTAAAATATTTGTTTTCATGAAAAGCCATGCTAGCTCTAATATTTTTAGTTATCAAAGAGTCTAATAAAAATTTAAAACTTCAGTTCATCCTAGTTTGCATTTATTATATGAAATCATGAAGTTGAATGTTTTTCCCAAGAAAATAAAATTTTCCCTTATTTTTAATTGGAAGGTAAGTGAAAAATGTCAGTTTGAGAGTTAGTCAATTTTCTCTAAAAATGGAACTTCTCCTTACACGTTCTCAGTGTTGCACGGGCTCCAGGCGACGGAGGCACCACCTTTATAGCATATTTGGTCGTTTGGTTTCGGCTTGTAAGTTATATTATTAAAAATGTTTATAAAAGTTTGGGGTATATAAAACTAATAAAAATGATTCTCTGTGTGGTTTTTCCCATAGACTGGCCTTTGAAGTACACTACTGTGGTTTAGCTAGTTTCAAGGCTATATTTATTCCATAATTTTAAAATATAAAAGTTAATAACTTAATAGTAGCAACTTGAGCTATAATTTAATTGTGAAACTGTTCTTTCTCTTGACATCACAATTCAATAGAGTTAGAGTTTCAAAATCAGACCGCAAAAAAAGGACAAGTGCACTCGGATTTTCTTATTGTTCTGTGCGACCGCTTTGTGGCAAACAACTTTTGTCTTTTGCCGTTACAGCTCTCACCAGCTTGAAATTTGGGGCAAAAACCTCAGTACGGTGACAACAGTCATGTCCACGGAGTGTGTTGGGTGTGAGCAACTGTGGAGGGAGGAGGGGGGAAAGAAATATTACCTCTCCAAGCTGCTCCTTAAAATATATGAGGGGCTGGGGCGAGAGCTCAGTAGAATAAGTGCTTGCCTGGCAAGCGCAGGGTCCTGAGTTCAATCCCCAGTAACGTAAAAAAAAAAAAAGTAAGATTAAAATATATGCTTTGAGCACACACTGTGTGCCAGGCCCTTCGTAGGATGTTTCAAGCCACATTTCATCATTTACTGTGCACACTCCTTCTGAGAGCAAGGAGTTAAGGCCACCATAGCCCACAGAGGGACAACAGAGGTGGCAGTGCAGGGCGTGAGCCCCAGTGGACTCATTCTAAGTACACCTCACATCATTTGGAAGCAGCGTGGGCATGAATTTCCTACCAGAAGCCCCAGCAGGAGAGCCTCGGCTACGAGTCTGCAGATAGCAGCGCGAGCTAAGCTGGGATCCTGCCGGCTATTCTGCAGAGACAGATGCCGGTGCATTGGCTGCATTTTGTCAATAAACTGTTTGACTCTTGGCTCTCTTGGTGATGGCAGAGTGACAGGAAGACCAAATCAGGAAACAGTGCCATTCCGAGGGCTGCAGCCCAGTCCACTGCAAAGCCACTGCTGACGGCAAAGAGCCTGGCTGACTTACTAAGTTGTATAGGATAAGAGTACAGGAAACACAAGCGTGAGCCCTGGTTGTGCATGTGAGAGTATTAGAGCAGATTTACTTTGTGTTTTCTTGTTTTCTAACAAGACTTGGGCTGCTGCCAGCTTACCATGAACACTGTGGCTCATGAAGCTAGTTCATGATTCGATAGTATATTGTAACTTAGAGATTTGAACCAAATTTAGGGCATATATTAGTTATGTGCCCAGAACTTTAAAATAAGAACTTTCATAATAGTCTCCTTTCTAGATCCTATTTTTTCTATTTCCCTTGTAATACATTTTCTCTTATTTTGTAGCATTTTTGGAATCTCAAGTTGCCTAGAGTCCTTTTGCAAACAAGACAAAACTAGATGTGGTGGTGCGTACGTGTACTCCCAGCATTCTGGAAGACTGAGACAAGGATCACAAATTCATGGCCAGCCTGGGCAACTGAGCAAGAGATCATCTCAAAATTGAAAGAAATAAATAAAATGGGCTAGAGATGTAATTCACTATAGGGACCTTTTTTTCAAGTCTCAGTATGACCAAAAAAAAAAACCAAAAAACCCTACACAAGGGGGCCTAATGTCTCCACACAAGCAAACCTTCAGGCATCACAGGACTTCTTAGAGCAGGAGCAGGGCCTAGCCCAGAGTCGTACCTCCTCTCACTGGCATCTCTTCTAAAGCTTTAAGGCAGGAGGTCAGGGCATTTTCACTTCACTGTTTAACACCCCTGGAGAAGACTATCATACTGCTGATGAAGAGAGATAATGCTGGCCTCGGGGCCGCTAGCAGAATGTGCTGAGCTCTCTAGTGGGCACGCAGGGAGCCCCCCGGATCATCCTGTTGCCTCAGTTAGATGGGGTTTCATCACCTCTCAGGGGGTGATGCCAGAAGTCTCCAGCTTCTAGCCTGGGTCTCATTTCTAAAGGAGGAACAATACCAGAGTCCTACCTCACAGGATGGAGACAAATGAGATAACACTGACTACCCCTCCTACCTGGGGTCACAGGGAGTAATAGATGCATATTAACATTGCCATCTTCCCCTTTACTGCTAATCTAGTCAAGAAAAATTTATGTTTGCAATCTCAGTAACTTCATTTTATATGTGTATGTACACACACAATGGAGAGAGAGAGAGAGAGAGAGAGAGAGAGAGAGAGAGAGAGAGAGAGAGAGA
>NW_004524589.1:985422-987389 GCF_000260255.1 Octodon degus | reverse complement strand
TGCCTTTGAATAGTTCTGTTAAATTTTCTTTTATGTAGTGCAGCTTCAGTATTAACAGATTACCCTATATTAAAAGCAGAAGAATTTGGGGGCTAAGAATGTAGCTCAGTGGTAGTGCTTTTGTGTATCATGTATAAAGTCCTGAGTTCAATGAAATAAATACTCACAAAAGTAAAGAAAATAAAAATGATAGAACTTTATGATTACAAAGAGCATTCTGTGGGAACAGAGGTTTGGTTTGCTTAAAGGCTAAATTTTTTTCCCACTAACAATCGTGCATATCTGAAACTCTTAACTTTGGTTTATTAAATATAAGGAAAATACGTATCAAAAATTTTCTGTCAAAGGCTAGTTGGTATTATAAAAGACCGAAGTAATTTATCAAGTGATAATTTAAGAAATGACAGCTTAATATGTCTCTGTGTGCATGTGTGTGTGCGTGTGTGTCTGTGTTTCATGTGTGTGTGCATGTGTGTGTGCGTGTGTGTCTGTGTTGCATGTGTGTGTGCATGTGTGTGTGCGTGTGTGTCTGTGTTGCATGTGTGTGCACGTGTGTGTGTCTGTGTGTGTGTCTGTAGTACTGCAATAAAATTTTTGATGATTCACTCTAACTAATAAATGATCAGAACCAACTTTACAAATGCATGCCTCTTGTCCATGTTTGGGAAGGATTAGGTGTCCATTCTGACTTCAGCTTCTGCTCCAGAGTTTAGCTGCTGAGAACACTGATGGATGCCGGAAGAGCCTAACCCAATCAATCTGCTGCCGCTTACAGAGTGGGCAGACAGAGGAAATTGTCCTGGAAACTTGGTAAGTCTGATGGACCACAATTCTGTAGTCAGGGGAAGAGGGAAAGTTAGGTAATTTTTCTAAGAAATTTAAGCAAAAGTGATTTGGGTCAGGAGGAAAGAGGGCACAAGAGAGAAATAGGGAGTGCTGAGAAAAGAGAAAGCAATCCAGATGATTTATCCAGCGGCTCCTGGGGCTGGAGCTTTGGAAACCTGGCTCTATATGGCATACAGATAGCATATTAAATATCCTTTTAGACTGTAAGTTGGTGGCAGTTTCCATCAAATTGCACAACTGAGGGGAAGACCTATTCATCCAGTGAACCCAACCAATTTATTCAGCCCTCATGACTATTCAAGCACATCCACTCATGGATAGGAGATGTTCAATCAATACTTGCCCAGGGTCTTTTCCTCTATGCAATAAGGGCTATGTACCACAAAGCCAAGCACAATTGATTGCAGGCAATTTGCATAGCCCTCTCACTGTCACTCTGTTTGCTAACAGAAACACCATGAAGGCAAGAACATTGTCTGACTTGTCTCGCATACTGGTGGGGGATGAACACCCTTTAATTACCTCAGAGTCAAGCACATGGCAGGATCTGAACACAAATTCATGGAAGGAAGGAAAGAATAAATACCACACACATGCTCTTCCCCTAATCTTTCAGTGGCTAAAAAGCAGCACCAAGGGGCTGTGTCCTCTTGGGTTTATGTTTTTAAAATATGGCTCTTATCTGTCTTCAGATTGGATCCCCATCTTGGACCATTGTCCCAGGACCACTAGTCTATAATGTCAGCTCTACTCAAACTCCCAAATCAAAGTTTGGGCATGCCATTAGCAGGTTATAATGATTATTATGTTTCTCTCCTCCATCATATCAATTGTAATGACAGTGACTTAAATCAAGGTGACATTGAGAGGCCACTTAGAATTGGTTTCTTTTTCCAGTGCACATTGATTTTTAATTTCTTATATGATTGTCTTTGCCACCCAATTAGAGCTTTTGAAGAGGACTCTATGTTTTTATGGTTTATGCACCTGTGTAATTTTCCAACTCAACTCTCAATCCATCAAGAAATACTTTTAAGAAGGCATTTGCTAGGACATCTGGGGGTGTGTCTCAGTGGTAGAGTTCTAGCCTAGCATGTGTGAGGCCCTGGGTTCAACCCCCA
>NW_004524589.1:983588-984802 GCF_000260255.1 Octodon degus | reverse complement strand
AGAAATAAGCCATCACTTCTCGGCCCTTTGGCTAAGATCAAGTGAAGAAATAAGCCAAACAACAACAACAAAGAGTTCAATATCATATGGTTCTACTTGCATCGGTTAAAAAAATGTGAAAAACTAATATGTGTTGGTAGGTGGTGGAATTTTTGGTGGTTAATGACGGAGAGAGGGCATGACTCTGAGATTCTAGTGATCCAGTTTTTCTATCTAATGATTACATGGTGTTTCTACTTTGTGAAAGTTGGTTAACTTAAATATATGATTTATGTTCTGCTGTACTTCTAGAACCTGAATGCTCAGAGTACGACACTGACTTGTAGAAACACTCCAATGAGAAAGGTGAACAATGGCTCCCAGATCCTTTACTGGCAAATGTGCAGGCCGCTCTGATGCCAGGATCAGCAGTCAGATTTGAGAGGAGAGGAGTAGGTGGCATCTTGGCAGGGACAAACCTTGTTCACCTGAGCCCAAGGGGCTCATGGCTCCCATTTCCTTTATGCAATGGCACATGGGATTAAAAGCTGCCATTTGGGTTACAAAGCAAACCAACAAACAAACAAACAAAAAGATAAGTAGAGTCCATGTGGCAGAGAGAACACCAAAAGGCTCAGAAAAGATTCTCAACATAAACGCAATGGGATGTCCCAAGATGACAGACTCCTGGGACTGCTGGCTACTCTTGACTCTAGAACTGTTTGTTGTGCTTCTTTCCTTCCCTTGCAGACCCTGCCCTCTGTCTCAGTGACCCTTAATGCATCACAGCACAAGAATTTCTGTACGAAGCAGAACATGGCCAGAGAAGGAGATCCTGAATGAGACTGCAGGGGACACACCTGGAAGGCTGTTATATTAACAGGTGTCCTGACCATCCTAGCTCAAAGAGACTGGTAGTGTATACTCTGAAGAAGTTCCAATTCTCTTAATATTAGGGGACATCAAAAGGGACTTCTATGTTTTCGTTTCTTCACTGTTAAAAAATAACCCTCCAGTAAATAACCTTGAATATTCACTTTTGTTATCCTTAGCTATTGCTTAGGGCAGATTCTTAAATGATGGCATGATAATTTGATTTATTAACAAGAAAAGTAAGGGAAAAGAAAAAAATATTGTATATCTGTATTAGATAAAATAATTATACCACTAATTTCTATTAGCTCGTTGGAAATAACAATTTGTGCTTTATTGTTTGATCATTTTTCATGCCTATA
>NW_004524589.1:977324-979104 GCF_000260255.1 Octodon degus | reverse complement strand
GTTTTCAAATAAATATATTAAAACCTCAAGATAAAAAAAAACAAACAGAAATTAATGCAACTGAGACAAATAAAACAACACAAATAATTAATGAATGCAAAAGATGGTTCTGTGAAAAATTAAATAAAATTGATAAAGGCCCATCCAACCTCCTCAAAAAAGAGGAAAGAAAAACTCAAATTCAAGCAATAAGGAATGAAAAGGGAGAAATTACTACAGATCCTGTGTAAATGCAGAAGATCAGCAATATCTGTTTTGAAAATCTTTACTCTTACAGGATCAAAGACACAGAAGAAATGGACAGATTCCTAGATAGGTACAAATTGCCAAAACTCAATCAAGAAAATATAACATAATATAAGCCAATGAAATTGAAAATGTAATTTAAAAAAAACCTGACCAACAAAGAAAATCCAGATCCTGATGGATTCACAGCTGAATTCTACAAGAACTTTAGGAAAAATTTAATACCAATACTCCTCAAACACTTCAATGAAATTGAAAAGGAAAAATTTCTTCCAAAATCATTCCTGGAGGCAAGTATTATACTGATACCAAAAGCAGGGAAAGATTCAACTAAAAGAGAGAATTACAGGCCAATCTTTCTCATGAACACAGATTCAAAAATCTTCAATAAACTCCTAGCAAATAGAATACAGCAAATCATCAGGAAGATTATACACACAACCAGGTAGGACTTAACCCAGGGATGAATAGATGGCTCAACATACAAAAATATATAAATGTAATACAATATATCAATAGAGCCCAAACCAAAAATCACATGACCATCTCAAAAGATGCAAAAAAAGGCTTTTGAAAAAGTCCAGCACTCATTTAGGATCAAAGCCCTACAGAAAATCAGAGTACATGGTCTTTACCTCAATCTGATAAAAATGATCCACAACAAACCAACAGCCAACATAATTCTAAATGGTGAAAATCTGAAAGCTTTTACTCTCAAAGCAGGTACAAGACAAGGATGTTCTCTATCACCACTCTTATTCAATATAGTTATGGAATCATTAGCTAGAGCCATTAGACAAGAGAGAGAGAAGTAAAAGGAATAATAGGTAAAGAAGGAGTTAAACTATCATTATTTACAGATGACATGATACTCTACATGGAAGACCCAAAAAACTTCACCAAGAAGATCCTAGAATTAATGAACACATTCAGTAGCATAGCAGAATACGAATTCAACACCCAAAAATCAGTAGAGAAAAAACAACCTTCACAATAGCATCCAAAAAAAGAAACACTTAGGAATCTAACCAAGAAAGTAAAATATCTGTACAATGAAAATTACAGCCCTCTAAAAAAAGATATGGAAGAGGACTTCAGAAAATGGAAAGATATTCCTTGTTCCTGGACAGGAAGAACTAACATTGCGAAACTGGCCATACTCCCATAATTGTTATATAGATTTGATGCAATTCCTATGAAAATACCATCAGCATACCTCACAGATGTAGAGAAAACTTAAAATGTATTTGGAACCAGAAAATACCTAGAATAACAAAGGCAATCTTGGACAACAAAGGCAATGCAGGAGGCGAGAGAGAGAAGTAAAATCCTTGACTTGAAATTATACTACAAAACTACTGTGATAAAATTATCATGTTGATGGCAAAAAAAAAGCCAACAGACCTGAGGATCAGTGGAACAGATTAGAAAATGAAAATACAACTACAAACATATTTAGCCATCTTATCTTTCACAAGGGGGCCAAACATGTTTACTGGAAGAAAAATAGCCTGTGTAACAAATGGTGCTGGAA
>NW_004524589.1:973312-976949 GCF_000260255.1 Octodon degus | reverse complement strand
GAAAAGAGAAAGAAAGAAAGAAAGAAGAAAGAAAGAAAGAAAGAAAGAAAGAAAGAAAGAAAGAAAGAAAGAAAGAAAGAAAGAAAGAAATCACCAACAGAGTGGAAAGACAACCCCCAAATTGGGAAACTATCATAAACAACAGCTACTCAGGGGATTTTTTTCTAAATTACATAAAGAACTAAAAAAAATTTGGCCCCCAAATTTTAAAACCCAATCAAAAAGTGGGCATCTCGGATGAACACACACTTTGCAGAAGAAATACAAGTGGCAAATAGATACATGAAAAAGTGTTCCACGGCACTGGCCATTTGAGAAATGCAAATTAAAACAACATCAAGATGTTGTAACAACCATCTCACCCCAGAAAGAATGGATATCATAAAGAAATCCACTAATAACAAATGCTGGAGAGGCTATGGGGGAAAAGGAGTGTTCCTCCACCGTTGGTGGACTTATAGACTGGTACAACCATTATGAAAATCAATGTGGACACTCCTTAAAAAACTAGAACTGGAAAACCTTTCAATCCAGCTATTCCCCTTCTGGATATTTTCCCAAAAGAACTGAAAGCATCATACCAAAGTGATATATTTGCACCCATGTTTATAGCAGCACACTTTGTCATAGCCAAATCTTGGAAACAATCAAAATGCCCATCACTTGAGGAATGGTGAAAAAGATGTGGTATTTTTATATAATGGAGTATGACTTAGCTATAAAGAAAGACAAACCCAAAGTCTTTATAGGGAAGTGGATGTAACTAGAGGCTATCCTCTTAGGTGAAATAAATCAGAGCCACATGTGTAAATATAATATTGTCTCCCTAAAGTAAGAACCTGAAAGAAAAAATAATATCTGAAAGTCTTAATAGATATAGTAAAGTAGAAGGAAACTAAACTTAAGGATTAAATAATATGAGAGAAAGGAGAAAAGATAGGAAAAAAGGACAGAGGAAAATCATGCAAGTATATATACATGATGGCAGAGATGGTAGTGCTAATAATTTCCATCAGGTTTTTTGAAAATAACGGTTAATTAGAATTTTCACCTTGACTAACTGTATGCTGATATCTGCAGTCTGAGCAACTACATCAATGACAGCAATGTGTAATACAAAATCCATGGTTTAATACCTCTCATCTTGATCTTCTAAATGTGTACCATTTCTAATGTCTTATCAATCATTATACTCTTAAAATAATTTTTAAAAAGACAAGGTACAAATATGATTTCTTGAAAGCAAGTGCTAATATTCAATTGTTTGTCCAATCTTGCATAAATATGTCTGTTAATCTGGACAACAGACTTGATAATAAAAATAGATAACATAGCAATCATTGTTAATTATCTATTCCCATTTTGAAAATCTGTGATATATGTATTGTTGTATGTTACCCTGTTTCTGTCTTTTTCTATTGGTTTTTGCTTCTGTTTTTAGTCTTCAAAATAAAATAAAAGTGAATTAAGATGGAAAAAGTTATAAGAAATTTAAAAAGAGAAGAAAAATTTAAGCATTGCCTGCTCCTTTCAATAAATCAGCAGAAATCATCAATACAATTATCCAAGCTATTCTGTATAGATACATAAATATATCTTTTTCCCTTCCTTCTTTTTCTCATCGTTTTCCTCATCCGAGTTTTTTCTTCCCTTTCAACAGATTCATTCCCTTTCACAATATCTATTGTATCTTGCTGATTTTATTTTCTCTTTCAGGTTCTTACACTAGCAAGACAATGCTATGTTTATAGATGTGGGTCTAATTTATTTCACTTCTGAGTATGATCTCTAGTTGCATCCGTTTACCCATAAAAGACTTGAGTTTAATCTTCTTTCAACTGAGTAATATTCTATTGTGTAAAAATACCACATCTTTTTATCCATTTATTAGATGATGGGCATTTAGCCTGTTTCTAAGATTTAGCTATGACCAATGGGGCTGGTACAAGCATTTGTTATTGGTTGACTTCTTCTTTTTTTTGGTGTAAGCGGGGATTGAACTCAGGCCCCTACGCTTGCCAGGGAAGCGCTTATTCCACTGAGCCATCTCCCTGGCCCCTGTTGGTTGACTTCTTGATGGTACTCATTCTTTTCTGGGATGACATGGAATCTGTGTTATTTTAGTTTGCATTTCTCGAATAACTAATGATGTTGAATATTTTTTCATGCATTTATTTGCCATTTGTATTTCTTCATGTGTGAAGTTTATCTTTCTCTCAGATGCCCATTTTTGGCTTGGGTTTTTTAATTTTGCAGACCTGATATTTTAAAAAAATTCTTTATGTGTTCTAGGTAGATGTCCTTTTTCTGAGGGACAGTTGGCTGAAATATTTTTTTCAGTTTTTGGTTTTCTTTTACTGTGTTGGTGATTTCTTTTGACATGGAAAAACTTCAAAAAGATAAGATCCCAGTTGCTGATTCTTTGAAGTATTTTCTATGCAATTTTTTCATTAATTCCCCATCTACGCTAATATGTTCAAGAATTCTACCTACATCTCCTCCAGTAGACATAGTATTTCTGTTTTAATATTTAAATCTTTGATTCATACTGAATTTAGTTTAGTGCGTGGTAATAGACATGGGTCTAATTTTAGTCTTCAGCATGTGCAAAGCCAATTTTTCCAGCATCATTTGTTAAAGAGGCTATCTTTCTTCCAGTGAACGTATTTGGTCCCTTTGTCAAAGATAAGGTGGCTGAATGTGTTTGTAGTTGTGTCTGTAATCTGTTCCATTGATCCTCAGGCCTGTGGGGTTTTTTTCTAGTACCATGCTAATTTTTTCCACAGTAGCTTTCTAGTACAATTTCCAGTCAGGGATTGTAATACTTCCAGCCTTTCCTTTGTTGCCCAGGTTTGCTTTTGTTATTCTAGGTCTCTTTTGGCTTGAGATAAACTTTAGAAATGTTTTTTTTCTAGTTCTTGGAAGTATACTAATGGTATTTTAATCAGAATTACATTGAATCTGAATAACAATTTTGGAAGAATGATCATTTTTACAATATTTTTTCTTCCCATCCAGGAGCAATAAATGTCTTTCTATTTTGTGAAATCCTCCTCAATCTCTTTTTTCAGAGTACTATAATTTTCACTGTATAAATTTTTAACTTGCTTTGTTATATTGATTCCTAAGTATATCATTCTTTTGGATGTTACTGCGAAAGGTGTTGTTTCTCTAATTTATCTCTCAGTACATTTATTGTTTGTGTACAGAAATGCTGTTGATTTTTGAGTGTTGACTTTGTATCCTGCTATGCTACTGAATTTGGTTATTAAATCTATAAGTCTCTTAGTGGAGTCTTTGGGGTCTTCTATGCAGAGAATCATATCATCTGCAAATAATGATAATTTCACTTCTTCCTTTCCAATTATTTATTATTCATTTTATTTCTCCATCTCGCCTTATTGCTCTGACTAATGTTTCCAGAACTATATTGAATAGCAGTGGTGACTGTGGACATCCTTGTCTTGTTCCTGATTTTAAAGTGAAGGCTTCCAATTTTTGTCTATTGTATGATGTTTTCTGTTGGTTTGTCATAGATGGCTTTCATCAGATTGAGGTAAAGACCATATGCTCTCGTTTTCTGTAGGGTTTTCACAAATGAGTGTTGGACTTTATCAAAAGCCTTTTCTTTTTTTTT
>NW_004524589.1:971493-973209 GCF_000260255.1 Octodon degus | reverse complement strand
GGTCCCTGTACTTTGCTAAGCTTGTTCTAAGTAGGTGCTTTAGACCACTGAGCCATCTCACCAGCCCTCAAAAGCCTTTTCTGAATCTACTGAGATGATTGTGTGATTTTTTACTTTGGCTCTGTTGATATGGTGTACTGCATTTATTGATTTACATATATTGAATCATCCCTGCATCCTCGAATGAATCCCACTTGGTCATGGTGTATAATGTTAATGATGTGCTGCACTCTATTTGCTAGTATTTTATTGACAGTTTTTGGATCTGTGTTCATTAGGGACATTGGCATATAGTTGGATTTTTTATTACTGTTTGTTTGTTTTTTCTATTGTATCTTTCTCTGGTTTTGGTATCAGAGTAACACTTGCCTCCACAAATGAGTTTGGAAACATTATTTCCCTTTCAATTTCACTAAAGTTTGAGAAGAGCCAGCATTACATCTTTTCTGAGGATCATGTAGAATTCAACTCTGAATCCATCAGGACCTGAGATTCTCTTTGTTGGAAAGTTTTTTATTACATTTTCAATTTCATTGACTGATACTGGGTTTTCAAAATGTTTATATCTTCTTGATTCAGTTTTGGTAATTCATAGGAATCTGTTCCTTTCTTCTGTGTTTTCCATCCTGTCAGAGTAAAGATTTTTTTCAAGTAAGTATTGATGATTTTTTGCATTTCTGTAAAGTCTATAGTGATTTTGCCTTTTTCATTCCTTATTACATAAATTTGAATTTTTTCTTTCCTTGCTTTGGAAAGGTTAGCTGAGTTTAATCAATTTTATTTATTCTTTTAAAGAGCAAACTCTTTAATTCATTAATTCTTTGTACTGTTTTCTTAGTCTCCCTTACATTAATTTCTTGTTCTGATCTTCATAATTTCCTTCCTTCTTTTGGCTTTGAGCTTGACTTACTCTTCTTTTGCTGGAGCTTGAGGTGCAGCATAAGGTTGCACACTTTGGCTTTTTA
Source organism: Octodon degus (assembly GCF_000260255.1). NCBI lineage: Eukaryota > Metazoa > Chordata > Mammalia > Rodentia > Octodontidae > Octodon > Octodon degus. The sequence goes on along the minus strand of NW_004524589.1, from coordinate 972,244 downwards.
TATTTTCCTGATGTGAGAATTTACCACCATAAATTTCCCTCTTAAGTCTGCTTTCATTGCATCACACCACACAGGTTCTAGTAAGTTATATCTGCATTTTTGTTTGCTTGTACATAATATTTAATTTCTTCTTTAATTACATCTGTCACACACTGATTGATCAGGAGGGTGTTATTTAATTTCTATGTGTATATGGAGTTTTGCAATTTCTTTTGTCAATAATGTTCAGTTTCATTACACTGGTCAAATAATATGCATGGGATAATTTCAATTCCTTTGCATTTCCTTAAGCGCATTCTGTCTGCTAGTATGTGGTCTATTTTGGGTAACATTATATGTGCAGCCAAGAAGAATGTGTATTCTGATGTTGGGTGGAACACTGTAAAGGTCTACCAAGTCTATTTCTTCAGAAGTTTAGGGTTTTTTTTTTTTCTGATTTTTTGCCTAGTTGGTCTTTCTCTTTGTGTGTTACAATGGTGTGTTACAGTTCCCCATTACAACTGTGTTATTGCTAATTTGTTTTTTCATGTCTGTTAAAATTTGTCTTATATAGTTGGGTGCTCCTACATTGGATGCATATATATATATTATAATTATTATCTCTTCCTCTTGCAATTTTCCCCTAGCAAATATGCATTAACCTTCTTGGTTTGAAGTTCACATTGTCAGCAATCAGAGTAGTTACCCTACTTTTTTCTGGTTTCCTGTCACATGGAATGTTGTTTTCCATTGTTTAACTTTCAGTCTATGC
>NW_004524589.1:966817-971393 GCF_000260255.1 Octodon degus | reverse complement strand
CTCTCTCTCTCTCTCTCTCTCTCTCTCTCTCTCTCTCTCTGAATTAAGGCCATTTACATTGATGGTTATAGCTGATATGTATTGGCTTATCTCTATCATGTTATTTTCCTGGTATGGGTCCACTACTTTTTCCTCTGCTTAATTGCTTGCTCTGTTCAGTGGTTCCTTTCTGCTGTCTTGAATTTGTGGTCATTTTTTTTTTATCTTATTAGAATATCTGTCAGTATTCTTTGTAGGGTTGTTTTGGTCGTCATGAATTTCTTCAGTTGTTCCTTGTCACAGAAATATGTTATTTCTCCATTACATTTGATAGTTTTTCAGGGTACATCAATCTGGGTTGGAAGTTGTTTTCTTTCAGGATATGCAATAGCTCACTCCAAGCTGTTCCTGATTTGATGGTTTATTTTGAGAACTATGCTGTGACTCTAATGGGCTTTCCACTACAGATGATCTGTTTCTTTTCTATAATAGCTTTTAATATTCTGTCTTCTATTTCTGGAGTTTGATTATTATGTGTCTAGGTGTAGATTTATTTTGATTATGGCTAATTAGAGCTCTATATGCCTTGCTTTCTGTATGTCAGATTATTTTCCCATGCTTGGGAAATTTTCTGCTACTAATTCTACAAATAACCTTTTTATGTCACTTATGTTGATACCTGCGGCTTTGTTCACACCTATCAGTCTTACATTGTTTTTCTTTGCATCAAGATCAAATGGATGCTGTATTATTAGTTCCTGGTTCCTTGTTACTTTTAAGACAGCTTTTCTTTTGTGATCACTACCTGCAATGCTGTCTTCAAGATCTGAAAGTGTATCTTCAGTTATGCTCAAATGGGTTTGCCAGCTTTCACTAGAATTCTTAATTTCCTGGTTATCTCTTTGAATCTGTTTCATGCATTCTAATTCCTTCCTATAGTGGTCAGTGTTTCTATTTTTTTTTTTATTCGCCTCCATTTTTTGATCTATATCTTTTTTAGTTGCCCAGAGCAATTCTTTCATGATTGTTGTCATTTCATTTTTACTAGAGAGATTATTTCTTATCTGGTTTCTTCTATAGCCTGATGGAGTTGTTTCTTTACCTCAGCTGCTATGATTTCAGAAATTTCAGGTGCCTGACTTCCGAGTTCTTCTATGTTCTTGTCTTCTGGACTTGTTCTGGATGGGCTGGAGGTCTGAGATTGCCTTTTTCTCCTTCATGTTGGCATTTTTGGAACTCCCAGTGTTCACCTGGGTTCAGCAGCAGTGGTAGGGGGGGTGGGACACAGCTCAGCATGGCTCCCGTGATGGGATGGGGCCAGGATAGGGCTCATCAAAGCTTCTGCCTCTGCAGCTCCACAAGGCTCCTGTGATGGTGGGGTGGTGGCGGGGCCTATAATAGTCATTGTACATCTCCTGTTATCTTGTTTTGAAATTCTATATCATTGTTTTTTCTACTTTTTCTCCTTTAAATAGAAAAATGAAAATTTCATTGATTAAAGGCTTCAAAATATGTATTATTCTCAAGTTTCTCCATTTTTAAAAGTTGAATCAATTTATAGGCATAAAAATATCTAATTAGTTTTTTCTTCACACATTTTCACCAACACTGAGTACTGACATTTAAAATTTTCTTGTTTTACTCCTCAAATAATAGCGTGTCATTTTATTTTATTTTATTTCATTGTTGATTTTCAGACTGTATTATATTATGTATTCCATTCCCTTCCTCCAATAGGAGAATCCGAGTCAAGATGCTGCAATAGTAGACAAAATATTATCTTCTAGAATTGTAAAAAAGGAAGTAATGGTACATTACATTTCATACTATGTTCCATGCCCTGTTTAAGAGTTACATTTTTTCCTTGTCTCTCATTTTCTTTTATTACCTTTTTAAAAAATTACTTTAAAGAGAGTATAGTAATAATTGATATGACATTAGAAATGGTACACAGTTAGAAGACCAAGATGAGAGGTATTTCAAGCATGGTTTTAGTATTACACAGTGCTGTCCTCAATGTCCTTGCTTAGTTCACAGATATCAACATAGAGAGTTAGTCACGGTGAGAATTCTACCCATTAACTGCTATTTTCAAAAACCTGATGGAAATTCTTAGGACTATTGCCTTCTCCATCTTGTATATATACATGTATGATTTTGTCCCTACCTTATTTCCTAACTTTTCTCCTTTCTCTCTCTTTATTATTAAATCCTTAAGTTCTGTTTCTTTCCACTTAACTGTGTCTGTTATACCTTTCAGTTTTTATTTCTTCTTTTGAGTTCTTACACTAGGGAGACAACACAATATTTACACACGTGGGTCTGGTTTATTTCACTTATGAGTATAGCCTCTAGTTGCATCCACTTACCTACAAAGGCTTTGGGTTTGTTTTTCTTTGTAGTTGAGTAATACTTCACGGTACACAAATACCACCTCTTTTTCATCCATTCCTCAGGTGATGGGCATTTTGGTTGTTTCCAGGATTTGGCTATCACAAATTGTGCTGCTATAAACATGGGTGCACATATATCACTATATTATGATGTTTTCATTTCTTTGGGGAAAATACCCAGAAAAGGGATAGCTGAATTGAATGGGATTTCCAGTCCAATTTTTCTACGGAGTCTCCATACTGATTTCCATAATGGTTGCACCAGTCTACATTCCCATCAGCAGTGGAGAAGGGTATTTGACTTTGTTTATAGGTTAAAGCAAATCCTTGAAGCAACAATTTTGATGTTGTTTAAGGAAATATATGATAGCCTCATATAGGGATATTTTAATTAGAATTGATAAATCACCAAGAATAAAATGGAAGAAGAGACTCAAATTTATCCCACATCTGTAATTTCTGGAAGAAGACAATAAGACAGATTTAGTTATTTGCTGATAAGTATTCTTTTTGTCTGGGCAATGGATTTCTGAATATCTTAGATGAGATTTCACTGAGTCCTTTAATGTATCACCAGAAGTTTTTGCGTGATTTGCTTCCATTGGAGTGGCTATTTAAAAATTCATCTTACAGGGAAAACTATATTCCTGTTATTTTCTATTTCCCCATAATTTCAGGACTCTGTAATTTATCTGAGAACTCAGAGAGCTAGCAGAAATACAGGAAAATGCTTCTCCAAATTATTGTGTGCAATTTACTTGTCTACAGAATGCTACCTTCTTAAAACCATTTGCCTTTGAATTTGGGACAGGAAGAATATAGATTGCTGTTTCTTCTCAGAAATTTTTGCAGAATAAACCAGTGCAAGAGTGGCAGCTTCGTACATATAGTGTAGTCCTGATGGAAAAGCTTGCAAGCCCACGTCTTAGCATCATTCCCACAGGACAGGCTGACCAATGAACTAAGTTTTACAAACAGAGTGCAAGGCGTTTGAGGCCATAACAGCCTGCTTGATGGTGAGAAGAGTGCTCTGGTACAGTATGAGGATGGAGAGCAGGGACAGCTGCTTAGCTGATCATATACTCCATAGCTGATCATATACTCCATAGCTCTGCCACTCAGTTTGTCACCTGCCTGGGTCCCATGCTCACAGACACCAAGGCCCTGACTCTCAGAGGTAAGGAGAGGATGGGTGGGAGCAGAAGCTAGTCCCACAAAGAAAGAGCAATGTTGTTCTTTCTATCCTGTTTATCTGAAGGAAATATCCACGTGTGTGTGAGACCTCTCTCTCCTAGCACCTGGTCCAGACCTGGACCACAGTGTAGAAGACTAGAATATGATTTATCTATATGGATAGGACCCAGAAAATTCCCTATTCTACTGCAAAAGAGGCAGCAATCCCAGCAAGGCCATGGAGAACAGGATCTTTTCAAAGCAGGATTTTAAAAATCGAAACCTTGTCAATCATATCTTCCCAAGGAACACACACATGTGTAGGTGTGTGCACACACACACAATTGGAAAGATTAATACACAGAATTCAACACTGCTTCATGCATTGAAGAATTTGCAGTTATCTTTGAGGTCTGCTCTGGAGCCTGAGATCACTCAATCAGTGTGCTCACTGTGAGGCAGCAGAGGAAGGATGCATGACTCAACAGTAGTTGAGAAGACCCAAAAGGTCTACTAAGTGGCTGGAGCACCAGGAAGAAGGCTTCGTAGAGCAAATTTCTTAGTAGCTTTTTTCTGAGCTTATTCTTGACATCCATTTTAAGTCCATAAAGTTAATAGGAAATTATCTTTAAACAGACTTTGGAAAGAAAGGGTAGACTTGGTGACCTCCACATTTAATGTCAATGATATATGTGAAAGCCTTTGGATGCTTCTCAAGCCCCAAGCTGAGCACTGAGGGCACTGGCCCTGGTGAGTTTATAGGATTCTGGGCAGGTCTGACTTTCCCTCTTTTGCTTCCCACTGTCATCTGAGAGATATCACATGCCTCACTGGCAAGTTCACTGTGTGGAAAGCTTGCATGCACCTTTAGAGCAGCACGTTAACGTGAAAATATTGCCAATACCTACTTCCCATTGTTTTTCCTACAGCCAATGAAGAACATGCTCTTTGTGGAAAAAGGAGACAGGCTGCTCAATAAAAGACCAAGGGACTTTGGACCTGCCCCTAGAAACCCATTTAGTAGCCTTATT
>NW_004524589.1:933397-965772 GCF_000260255.1 Octodon degus | reverse complement strand
AGGTCATGCCCCCAGCTGTCCACCTCCTCTGAGGCTTTATTCTCAAACATCTCATTTAGGTATAAGCTCATCAGTACACTAATCTGCACTGGGTGTCCTGCCTCCACAATCCAATTACCTCCCCAGAGTGTCACCTGTGGAAATGTAAGGCTTTGAGGGAATGTCTAGATGTAAATTGTAACAGTGAGTAAGACCGATTTTGGTAGTGGAGTAGAGTCACTGCTGTGACTATACTTGACCATGTTGCTTAGAAATGTTTGGAATATTTTTATGGAGGGGCTTGGGAAGGGTTAGAGATGTGGCCTGGAGAAGCACTACAACACTATACTCTGGGCTTTGTGGGCAATTCTGATCAGGGCTCAGAAAGCTAGACCATTCATATTCATTCAGACAGTAAAGGCCAGGCTAGGTTTCAGCTGACAGCAAGGACTCCATCAGCAGCTGGACCAGAGGCCATATGTATTATGATCTAATGTTGTCTACATTTTCCTATGTCCTGAGACTTTTCAGGAGACAGAGATTAAGAGTGGCAGACTAATTAGTCTAAAAGAGGAAATATCAAAGCAGCCCAATGTTCATATTGTGGCATGTGTCCTGCCAGCTGCTTTTAGTTATTGCTACAGTAAACATCAGGAGGAAAAGGGAGATGCAAAAAGTCTGTTGTTTTATCTGAAAGGAACCACCTGCCAAGTTCAGGCAAAGGAAGGCATTGTTGCTGAAGAGATTATTCCCGATATCCATTAAAAAGAAGCCAAATACTGTGAAGGACAATAGGAATGATGGCCTGAAGGCATCTCAGGAAGTAGCAAGAACCCCACTTTCTTGCTGTAAAACTTCCATTTAAGAACCCCATGATGTCCTTCTGGACAAAGGCCATCTAATAAACTAGTCCCCATACTTTGTTGCATAATGCTTAGCCATCCAGGCACTGAGAGACCCCTGCAGCCACAATTAAAGAGTTCTGGCCACTGCTCAATCTGGTAGCAGATCTTGGGGTCAATCTCATGATGCTCATTTCGTAGGCATGCAAAATGGAAGACTTATGGGGTTGTGCAGACGTCTACCCAGATTTTAGAAGAAGACTTGAGAAACCAGGCATGATGCCTCTGAGAAGGCCATGCATGAAACTGTGAGAGTGAAAATTAAGATGCAACCAGGCCCCCAGGAAACTAAAGATGCCAGGCACATACAAGGTCTGCTGAAAAAGTCCCAAACAATAAATGGAACCACTCCAGGAGAAAAACCATGAGCCCTATCACTGGTAACTCTGTAGGGGAAGGAATACCCAAACCCTTGGAGCTCACATCTCACCATAACCTGCTCCACGTGCTAGACATGGAGCTATAGGACTTAATGTTTCCCCTGCTGGCTTTCAGTTTTGCTTTGGTCCAATTCCTTTCTATCTCCCTGTATCTCCCTTTTAGAATGAGAATTTTTATCTTGTGCTGTCATGCATTGGAAATGCTTATTTTTCTTTTTGATGTCCAAGGAACTCATAGCTAAGAATTTGCCTTGAGTCTCAGTGGAGAAGTTAGACTTGAACTTTTCAGTAGTGATGGAGCCATTAAATTTTGGCAGCTCTAGGAGACAGACTACATTTTATGTAATGAAATGAGCATGAGTCTTTCAAGGGCCAGAGGCAGAATGTTATGGTTTAGATCTGAAGTGTTCTCCAAAATTCTCATGTGTGTACAAAGTGATTGGAATATGGGATGCTATACTGATCAGTGGATGCTCTTCTTGATGGGTTCAGTAGCTGAATTGCTATTAGGAGGTGGGGCCCGGCTGGATTTGGTTCACTGAGAGCATCACCTGGGAAGTATATTCTTGTCCCCATCTCCTCCTTTCTCTCTCCTTCCTGGCTATCAGGCCATTTTCCTGTGACACATCTTTCCACCATACCATTTCTGTCTCAAAGTCAGCTAATCAAGGACTGAAACCACAAGCAAAAATAACCCCTTCAGCCTTAGGGTTCTGGGTGCCATCTATTTTCTCTCAGCAATAGGGATACGCTAAGACAGAGTTGCACTAAGTTACTAGGTTGCCAAAGCTAGACTTGAATTTGTGATCTTCTTGTGTCAGTCTCCCAGAGTTCTAGATTTAATTTTTTCAAACACTTATTTTAATGCATTTAGTACGGGGTCTACAGGGTCTCATTACGTAGATCAGACTCATAGTGATTCTCCTGTTTTCAGCCTCCCAAGTGCTGCCATTATAGGTGTGTGCCACTATGTCCACTCTCAATTGCCATCTAAACCCCAGCTGCTGTGCTCTGCTAAGCAGGCTCTTTAGTCCACTGAGCTATCTGGCTGGCCTTCTAGATTTAATTTTTGTTTTATTTTTATTTTCACAATATGTCAGCCAATATCAATGCATGGTAGCTTGCCTATACTGTAGGCAAGAAAAAAATCTATATGCATTCATCCATTGACAACAGGCTTGTTACCCGGGTATGGTGATGCTTGCCTGTGGGGTACAGTGATGCTTGCCTATGGGGTACAGTGATGCTTGCCTATGGGGTACAGTGATGCTTGCCTATGGGGTACAGTGTTGCTTGCCTATGGGGTACAGTGATGCTTGCCTATGGGGTACAGTGATGCTTGCCTATGGGGTACAGTGATGCTTGCCTATAGTCTCAGATATATGGGAGCCTGAAGCAAGAGGACTGATGGAGCCCAGAAATTCAAAGTCAGCCTGGGCAATACAGCAAGATCCTGCCCAGCCAAAAAAAGAGAATTAAAGTATGACTTATTGGTGAATTATTGTAGAGTTTTAGTGCAGAGAAGGCCAGCCCTGCATCTGCCCTGCTGACTTTCAAGATCTTAGCACATGGCATCATGTCCAGTATGTAGGTGAGGCGCAACAATCATTTCTGAATAAATAGATATGCCAGTGTAATTAACCTTGTGCTGTGTGCCAGGGATAAAGCAACTGATGATGTGGTTCTCTAGAGACTCAATGTTTGGGGAAAAAATAGGCTTTGAATCAAAGCTCCATTCTTCAGCAAACCCAGAAAACAATAAATGAATCACAAGAACCAGGTGATGTGGGCATCAGACTTTCTTCTGCCCCAAGTCAGTATCATGACTTCTGTCTCAGTCAGTTCCCAAGGTCCAGTTTCCCCTGTTTAAAGTAAGAGTGAGAGGTTAGATAAGCCCAAAGAACCCTTTTCAACTCTTTCCACTGCCTGAAAACAAGCCAAGTTGAACCGAATGTGCGCAGTGGCTTTTCTCTTCCGTAGGTAACATTTGGACAGCTCTGTGAGCCTGAAGCTGCTGGACGCTACAGTGGTCCTAGAGCAGAGACGCGTGCATTCTCTTGGCTGGGCCTTCCCAGGGAAGAGCAGCGACTGCTGGGCTCCGAGTCCGAGTCCGCTGGCAGCAGAGAGTCATGTCAGCACTTTGCGGAAGTGCTGCGGTGCTTTGTGCCTTCTGCAGTGCCGGTTGCCGGGCAGCGGCTGGCTGGCGTTCCTGGCCGTTATCACGCAGCACAAGCCCCGGACTGTCCCCTGCGAGCGCAGCTGCAGAGCTCCGGGAGGGCTGCGCAGTGCACCTCTCGCGGCCTTGGCTGCAGCCCAGGGCTCTTCCATGGGGAGGTGCTGCTCCCCACCTGCACCTCTGCCTCAGCGAAGTCCCTTTGTCACTGCGGCTCCCAGAGAGAAGACCCGGCCAGAGACACGGAAACACTAGTCACTGGGCAGCCAGCCTGTCCCCAGCGCAGACTTGCAGCAGGATCAGACCAGCGCTCACTCCCGTTAGTATCCAATCACACCAAACTAATTTAAAACGCAAGGCTTAGAATGTGCCATTATCGTAGCCCTGTCCGACAAACATCCCCATTAAGCTGCATGCAGGGCATAATCTCAGATCGATGGCACCGTGTCTATGATGAATTTGGCCCCTAAATTTTAAGTGGAATGTTGTGAGTGCCACATCATCAAACACCTCTCAGACCTCACTTCAAATGTTGAATTTTGTCCCAGCTTGCCAAATGAACCTGTCAGTCACAACAGGAAATTCTGAAATTTCCTGGTTATTAGAGGGTGCCTTCAATGAACAGCACAAATCAGGATCATGTTTGAATTTGGTTCTTGGTGTGGCTTTAGCTACCTCCATTTCTCCACTGGTAAAATAATGAGCAAAGATCCCAAAACAGGAACAAAAATCTATGCTGCGTCATTTCAGCAGGCACCACCACCCTAAAGGAACGCGGGGTTTCCAGACAAGAGTGCAACTTAGCAAGGTAGGTGCCGGGGAGATGGCTGGGGCTGGGGAAATGGCTCAGTAGAATAAGCGCTTGCCTGGCAAGCACAAGGGCCTGAGTTCAACCCCCAGTTCTGAAAAAAACAACAAAACAAAAAACAACTTAGCAAGGTAGTTGTTCAGAGATGTCACTTTGGAAATGAGTTCACAAGGGTTTCAGCAGGATTAAAATGTGACAGTTGCAGAGATGCCAGGAGGAGTTGCAGAAGGTGAGCCGAGCACACAGACGTCTCCAAGGTGCAACGCAGACCCTGCTGCGCCAAACACGCACAAAGCACTCTGGAAAGTGGAAAAGGAAAAGCTGGTACGGCTGAAGAGCTGCACCCAAAAGTGAAAGCTCAATCACAGCCCGCCGGAGAGAAAGGGATGGCGAAGTCACTCCAGAAAAGCCTTCCATTTTAAAAGAAGTGAGCCCACGGCCAGTCTCCAGTTTCCCCTGGGTTTGATGACATGTTATACAGCATTCCACATAGCAAGCCTCTGTTTTCTCTGTTTCAGTTTTGTCTTTGGTGTTTTTTGGGAATTAAACCCAGGGTGTGTCTACCTACCGAGCTCCACCCCTGGCCCTTTTCATTTTTTATTGTGAGAGAGCATCAGGCTGGCCCTGAATTCCAGGCCCCTCCTTCTTCAGCCTTCTCAGCACATGGGTGCGGGACACTGCCAACAACTTGTGGTTGTAAGAGAGAAAATAAAATGCCCCAAATTTCGGCGTGGATGGCCATCATCACAGGTACAGAACCTTCCTTCACAGAGAGAAGGGAAGAAGAGGAAAAAGAAACAGATGGAGGGAGAGAAAGGAACCATTCCTGTGTTTTCGTAGCAACAGTACCCACTATATCCATTAGTAAGTCTGCACCATGACTCAGCTACTAGAATAAAGGCTAAACTTTTTACGTAACTGAAAATGACCCCTAAAAACACATATACTTGTTTTGGTTTCAGCCCTGAGCAAAGAGAAACCAGCATCAGCTGCAGTCACCTGTGCTGAGGCTGTGCTGGATGTGGATGTTGTGCCCTTAGAATTGGTGACAAAACGTGGGAAAATTTGCACTCAGTATTTCCTGTCGTGCCACCAAGTCCAAGGTGGACAGGAAAGGGGCTGAATTTTAAAAAGTGAAACTGATCACTTACATATTATTTTGATAATTATATCAGCGTACAGCTGGAGCACAGAGACAATAGGTTCTTCTTTTAACCTTTTCACTAACATGTGCTTGCAGTACAGAAGGGTCTCTTTTATTATAGGGGTTTCTTCATGTACACATCTTAGTTCTGCATTTTGTCCCCTCCCTCCACCCTTCTTTGAAAGTTCAGCTCTTGTTCCCCTTTCCATTTGCTAAAATTCTATTTCCATTTTGTCTTCAGTTCTCTCTGTATAGAATCACTATTGCCTTCCATCCTTCCCCCTCCACCATCTCTTATTTCCCTTCCCATTTAGAGCACCATGCTGCCTTCAAGAAGCGTACATCTGAGGCATTTGTAGAAAAATGGGTGCACCTTGAGACCACTATAGCAAGTGGAATAAATCAGATGCACAAGCTTAGAAACCAAAAGTATAAAGACAAAATAAAGTCTAGGTAGTAAGAAGTAAGGAGATCTTTGTTAATAGGTTCTAATTCTCATTTTACAACATACATAACAAGGCTCACAACTTTGTGTATTTTCAAAATAGGAAAAAGAATCTATAACTGATCTCAATTCAGTCATTTTAAGGATTTAATTGCAAAGAGCCACCTTTCAAAACTAACATGTAAGTCATTTCAATGAATTGTGTCCTCAGATCCATTTTCTTAGATGACAGCATGAAAAATCAGAAAGCTAAATGCTATTAACATGTAGATTCCCCAAATATGTGATTTTTATGATATGTGAATGTAAGAGTTTGTAGGTCAGGAATAAAACATATGCTACTTATTTTACACATGGCACTACAAAATTAGCCAGTCAGCACACTTTGTAGAAATGCGTGACATGAAACAGGAAGACCTCGGGGACCAGGGGCACAAGTGGAAACAGACCCTGCCCTTTCTATTCAATGTGAAAATATTTTAGTTGTGCCAACAAAGCATTGCTCCTAAGACAGATTCAGAGCTGTCACACTGGAGATAGATTTCACGACCTCAAGCTTTTTCCCTGAAGGTGGGATAATTTAAGAATAAACACATACAAAGCATTCCATAGACCTAGAGAGTCCCTGAAATCAGCTGTGAACAGTCCTGTCTCCTAGATTCTTTCGATGTGCCTTCATTCTCTCCTCTTACAAATTCATTTCCTTTTTAGTTTGAAATTTTCCCATTAGTAAAAGTTCCTGGTGCTAAGAGTGCCACAAAAAAAGAAGACTTGGCCATTCAGAAACTGCCATTGAGAAGGTTGCTGGTGAGACCAGGCAAGAAAAAGTGAAATGCCAGCTTGCAGCCAGGGAGCTCTCCTCGCTGGCGCTCCATCTCCCACGTCGGTGCTGGCGCTCGTGCGAGAGCTCATGTTCCTCCCAGGCTGTCACCAAAGCCTGCTGGGTGCACCCAGGCAGCGCTGGCCATGCAAGGCTCGGGCTAGGAGGCAAGCGTCAGTCACCACCTGTACCACTGGCTCACCAGGGCAGGCTCGTCTTCCCTGTCATTCCCTGAAAGACTAAGTCTTTTGTGGCTGGGCACGGAGGTTGCCCAGAGCCTCCCAGTCTGCGGCTCTAGTATTTCTTGCCATAGGATTAGGTTTACATGGTGACCTGGGATTACAGTCCTGGTTTTTAGTAATGACTATTCGAGAACACAACCAACGTCTTTGTTCACCTGCAGGGGCTGTGGCTTGGACGAGCAGGTGTGACTGGGTGGGGGGTGGGCTGTGGTTATAGCTGCTCAGGTGCATCCTGCTGCCTCCCAGGAGCACCCTTGGAACCTAAAAGCAAATGGCCCGAGGTGATAGCTTTGAAATGTGTTTGATGTTAAGGGTTTTTTGTTATTGTTTCTAAAATTTGCAGACAGAATTTATTTCCCTAGTGGAGTCTTGAAATGCTCAATAGCTTTAATGTTACTGTGATTTTCTCAGGCCTTATAAAAGAGTGTCAGTTTTGTAACAACAACAAACGAAGAATAGATTTTTATGGCTTTTACTAGACTTAACTTCTATTGAAATAGATCACTGCTATAAAAGATGGTAAAACAAGGAAGACATAACTATCAGTTTACTGACATCTAATTGTCCATATAAACTGACCACTTCAGTAAGGGTCTTAGCCTTGGGTAAGGGTCAATTCAGTCCCATGGAATTACACATGTTGCCTCAAAAATGTTCCCTGATTCCTCGAATGAACAGAATATATGAGCTTGCTCTGAAGTTTGGGTCTAAGTGTCGGAGGTCATTTCCTACACATTCTGTGGGCTGTAAATTTCAAAGAAAATCTGAAATAAGGTTAGACATTACATTGGTTTTGTTACCCTGAAGCTTCCTGACCTTGAGAAGTACAAAGTCTTTTCTGGTGTGGAGGAAATGAGAAAAGCAGTCTCCCCTTCCAGTCCGCACAGATTTTGCATATAATTGATGTGCCACTAACATTTCACCGAAAAAAGCCATAGAAAGAATTCATTAGCATGTGCATGGCCCTTTGGTTTCATGCATTCCATGTCTTTAAATCACTTAGGAATACTCACCGAAACATTTCTCCACTATCTAGCTGCAGCCTGGGAACACAGATTGAATGAGTATGGCTTTTAAAGGGTTAAGCCCCAAAAAATGTCTGAAGAAAATCAGCTTAAATATGTTGTACAACAAAACATGTTATTGCGGGTATTGGAGAGGCAGGCTATGATAATGAATTTCAGACATGAATATTTTCTTTGATTGTCACAAAAATATGTAAGGAGTCAAGGGTTTGCTTTCCATGTTTAGCATGGAGTTGGGTGCATTTCGTTACCAGAGGCTGATTGCATGAAAAATGTTCTCACAGCCAGAATCCTGATACGGTAAAGAGCTGGGGGTGTGCTGGGGACCCAGACGCCTTATGTGGGTGATTATTTAAAAGAGGAAGGATTAGTAGTAGCTGTTGGTATTTAAAGACTTCTAGAAGTGTGGCAGGGTGATTGAGATTAGTCCTCATAAATCAATCCATGTGAGGCTCAAGATGCTTGTTTCCAAATAAGTACCTCCGCAGCCCTTTCCGAGCAGATAGGGAAATTTCTTCGGCAGTCCATAAGAGTTCTTCATTAGATCATTAAGCAAGTCAATAATGTTGAACAATCAAACCAGAGGAAAATATGCTATTAATCCTCTTCTTCCAGAGTGTGTATTTATTGCCCTCATTCATCACCAAGAGCCTGAGAGGTTACTTCTAACTTTTTTTAGATTGGGCTGGGATGCCATGCCTTGGCTAACACCCATGCAGGATGTGCCCAGGACGAACCTAAGAGAAAGATGGGCATATTGCCTGATAAAGGATTACAGTGGGAGTGAAAGGCTGACCTACAGTCAGGAAATGTTAATCATTTTTACACCAAAGCAAGTGTAACGTTTCTATAGGGAAATTACTTCAATCTGGTCAGTGCAAGGAGCAGTTTGTATAATCGGATTGCAAATAAGGTTTGATCACATTCCAGCTTAATCTACTCTCTGAGCACCATTTACAGCACTAAATCAAACCCGAGGAAGCTGCCGGCGCGGTTTTACAGTCATTACACCCAAGGGGCAGGGACTTGGTAATAAACAGCAAATAAATTGAAGCACTGACTTGCCTGCTACAGGGCATTTCTAATTATCCTCTAGTTTAGCTGGAAATCGTCATGCTCCCATCACAGCCTATTTTAACTGCTGCTGAATGAGAGTGATACTCTTAGGCCGAATTAATTGAGAATATGGGGAAATGCAGATTCTTACATCCACTTCTCCCTCTTTCTCTCTCTGCCCTCCCCCACTCCACCCATTTATCTAGGCACTGAGGAAGACCTGCGCGCACTATTCATTCTGCGTTCATCTGCCTCCCTCCTCTTAGGAGGCAGTCGGAAGTGCACTGTGTCACAACAGAGCCCCTCATTTGTTTCAATGACAGCTGAGAGTCCCACAGAATGGACAGGACTCATAAAGGTAACTTGCGAGTCCTCTCAAATGCGCTGGTAAAGTGACGAAGGCTTGTTTGGTCCTCGAGCTTAGCAGCAGGTAAAGAGCTGTGGCATCAGGTGGTAGGACCATGTCAGAAAAAATTAGTCAGTGGGAGCCGATAGAAGTCTTTGGATTCAACTTTGTCACTGACCCTTCAAAGTATTACAGGGGCACAATCTGAAAAGTGTGGTCCCAGGGGTCTTATCAAGCTGAACAAGGTTGTGACTGAGTTTTGGCACCTTAGGAAATACAGGGAAGTGAGGGCTAGAAAAGGTGTGTATCCTAGAATCCATCTGAAACCAACCTTTATGCAAAATGGCTAGGAGCACTGAGGTAAAATAAGATGATAATTTCTCTTTAAAGTCCCAGGACAGTGACTCCTCTTGGTACCCAGACAGACAGGAGAGTTGGCAACACAGAAGGATCTTCCTAAAGAGAAGATGGCCTGGTTATTCCCCCTAACTTAGCATTTAAAGTGAGGAGGAAAGAAGACAGCCCATTCTGGTGCCCACACTGGCAATCTCTACCAGCCTCACCCCCCAGCCTCTACTGGCCTTCCAGATGTGAACAAACACCCATCTTATTCTACCCTGGGAGCTCATAATCAAAGGTTAATAACACCATGGATTTGTGAAGCTCTCTGACTTCCTTCAGCCCACCAGAGCATTTTTGCCTAGCCAATTGAGGAAGGGAGAAATGTTCTCTTTTTACTCAAACACCAGTGAAACTTGGGAGTAAAGGAAACTACTCTTTCACCACCACACAGACAAAGGTAGACATGTCCACATCAGTCATCTTCACCTTTGGGTTTTCTTTGCTAGTAGATCCCATAATAACTTTCACTATGTTCTTATATTTTAAAAAATGTGCAAATAAAAACACATGTATTTTATTGTCTGATATTTTAACTAAAAAGACTTTCTCCATCTGTACATCCATTTTGTCTCTGCAGAAAATGGATCAGAAAGCAATCAGTCCTCTCTGGCTCTTGCTCTGCTTCCTGCTTCCAGCATCAGTGGATGAGCATCTTTCCTCTACCACTATGATGGTACCGTCTTGGGGTCAGGCAACCATGGACTGCAACTTCAGAACCTATAGACCAAAATATTCCCCTTTCCCCTTTGAGTTGTTTTGGTTGGGTATTTGGTCACAGTGGTAAAAATCTAACACATCCACTTTATAGGAAAGTTCTGTTATTCACAGTGAGACACTACTGCCAGCATGTGGTACTGGGCAGCTAACAGTGACTGCAAATCTCACCTGGACCAAGTGAGATATCATTCAAAATTAGCACAAGTAGTGGTTTTATTCTTTATATGGAAGTGCATAGATTGGCGGTTATTGGTTGAATTGTGTTCTTCCCCCCAAAGATATGTTAAAGTCCCATCTATCAGTACTTTATTTAAAAATAGGAAAGTAGATGGAATTGAGATAAGGTGAAGCCATTAAGCTGAGCCCTACTCCAGTATTATTTGCGTCCTTATAGAAAGAAGAAAATCCTAAGGGAAGATGTAGACTCTCAGGAGAAGGCCAGGTGAGGCCAGAGGCAGAGACAGAGGCCGGGGGATGTAGCTGCAGGCCCAGGGATGCCAAAGATGGGCAACTGTCACCAGAAGCTGAAAGAGACAAGAAAGGATTGTACCCAAAGGCTCCAAGGGAGCGTGACCTGTTGACATCTTGATGTCAGCTTCCAGCATCCAGAGCTGTGAAAGAATATTTGTGTGAGGTCTTAAGCTACCCAGTGTGGGGCACCCTGTTATGACAGCCCCAGGACACCAATGTGCTGCCCTTTGCTTCAGCATCCCTTCGGTGCGGACTCCGTGTGCAAAGAGTCTGCGTGTTGTGTAGGAGCTCTGCTGTTCCACCGTGTGCTCTTTCTTTTGGTTTTGAGGCAAATTAATTAACATGATACAGAAAAGGGAGACTATGAATGCCGCAGCCCTCACTTTAAGCCCTCATACTCTTTTGTTCTCCATTATTGCACCAAATTATTTAATTGGGTCTCTCTGATTGTGCTCAGTCACAGAAAAGAACCCAGTCTATTGTGAGACGCCCTGCAACCATAATGCAATATCAAATTCAATTCCCATCAAAAGTGCTCGCTGCTAAAAGCCTGTTCTGCGGCTGCAGATTAATGAAGATCTGCATTGAGCAAAGTGGTGGTCGTAGAAACATTATTTTCCTCCAATAGAAGGCCTATTCTTGAAGAACAATAAAAGCACAGAGAAGCGTTAGTCTGCTTATGGATGGAAATAAATCAAAATGAATAAGAGGGTTGATGGAAATAGTCTGAAAGCAACAGAGTGAATTCTGAAAGTACTGTTTTTATTTTGCGAGGACATTCTCTTTTTTTCTTTCTTTTCCCCCTTTCCTGCTTGCGTCTCTCATAAAACATGGCTGGATATGGATTCAAAAGCTGTGGAGGGAGGAACAAATCTCAAACTGCAAGCCCCAGTTATACATAATCAGCATTTCACCAGCACAAGGCAGCAAGACCCACCTTGCTGCTCATCCAAAGCAGGGGAACCTGGGAACTTGAACATGGCCGCCACACCCAGGGAGGAGGGAAGAACTATAGCAAAGGGCAGGAAAAACTGGGCAGCAGACAGCAGATTACAATTAAGTGTGCTCCTGACTCTGTTCCCTTTGCCCTTGGGTGGCTCTGTCTTCCACTCCTTTGGTCCTTTACCCAGGCCCCAAAGGCCCTTTTGCTGTGGAATGGCCCATTCCCACTTCCCTTCCTCTCTACCTGTGATTAAACTCCATCCTGGATCCAAAGAGAATTCCTCAACATGATAACCTCTGCTGTCTTAATCTCTGCCCTCTCCTAATTTCCCCGGGCACATATTATCCACACTGCTCTTTTCATACAAGTATATATTAAGCTGTATTCCTGGATTGTCTAACATGTGGCCATTGGATAAAAGTGCCTCGGACAGATTTATTCATCCTATAAATATAAAATATATGTAGGATTTTGAAAATTTAAACTAATGAAAAAAAGAAATATCTCCATAATTTTGAAAATTTTACTACATGTTGAAGTGATATCTTGGTTGTTGCATATAATATATGTGTATATACATATATATAATGATTAATTTTTCTATTTTGTTAACTTTTTAAAACATATTTACTGGAAATTTAAGGTGGCATCTGTGACTCACACTTCTCACTCTATGACTTACAATATCATTCTTATTGGACAGTACTGTTAAATATATAATTAAAGGTGTTGATCACCTATGGCTCTCCAAACTGATGGTGGTCCAAGCTGGTATCAAAAGTTGGCCAGAAAAACAAGTGAAGGTCAGCAAAGTGACCATATCCAGCAGGAAGCCACATGAAGAAGAAAGACACTGAGAAACATCTCATCTTGAGAAAACCTCAGAAATCACCACTTTATTGCCTCCCTCATCTTCATTTTCCTTAG
Organism: Octodon degus; assembly: GCF_000260255.1. Taxonomy (NCBI): domain Eukaryota; kingdom Metazoa; phylum Chordata; class Mammalia; order Rodentia; family Octodontidae; genus Octodon; species Octodon degus. Next base: position 952,992 of record NW_004524589.1, on the reverse strand, counting down.
GGAAAATCTGTCACAAAGCATTCCTGTGGAGGACCTGGCATGACCCCACCTCAGACCAGAGGCCATTCTACTGCAGTTTTTCACAATCACTCCCTAAATTACCCAGGCTGGGTTTGAACTTGCGATCCCCCTGCCTCATCCCTCCAGAGTGCCAGAATGAGAGGTGTATGTTAGCGCATGCAGCTGCACACCACACTTCCTCAGCGGCTTTCACAGAACATGAACAGAGGGAATAGGCAGTGAGGATTGGAAGTGGCCAGAAAACAAAAGACAGACTCAGCCCTGTTGTCCGGGTGATGCTGGCTTTCTGGGTATTCTCCCCAGAATTGAAGCATGTAACGTCATCTCCAAACTCTAAAAGGTTTAACACCTACAGTGTGCTTTTCATCTTTTGAACAGACAGCTCGATGCTCCCTTCATGTCTGGTATGGAGGTCATGAGCTTCAAAAGTCCAAGTCATCTCTACTGTCCAGTTCTCCTCATCACAGGGGCATTGCTTCAATGGCTTGGCTCTCATCCTTGAAACTGGAGTCAGCCTGCGGTGCAGGTAGCCATACCTTCCACAAGGATCTTCAGCAATCCCAGACGAGCTCTCACGTGTATCAGGATGACTCAGTCTACAAACTTAGGAATGCAACACATCGTCAGCTATTTTCTCCACGAACTTCATTTCTATTTTAACCCCTTGGGAAAGGTAATAGAGAGACTCCAATTGACTGAAATTAGGTTTCTGCCTCTCCCAAAGAATGAGGACTTACAATGCTTGGTGAGCTTATATTATGCCCAGATATTGTGTCCCCAGGATATGGCAGGATCCTCAGCGAAGTCTCTATTGAAATGTTATTGAAAGCTCTTTATGCAATACCTGACTTTTATTTGTGCCTTCATATCCTGTGCATTTTCTCATTTAATCTTCTTGACATACGTGTCTATGGGAATATAATGTTTTGGGAAACATCATGCACATGAAAATAACTTAGGCCAATGTGTTTCTCTTTTTCTTTGTATTTTGAAATCTCAGAATCAGATTCATCATCCAACAGGAGGAATACCGCTGTCCACTGCAGTGTAGTTTCCATGTGAGCGAGTTTACGTCTCCTTTTTGTCTTTAATGTCAAATACATTGCCTGGCACATGGGTGATCGATAAATATTTGCAACGTAAATGAATACATTTCCTGGTGGGGGCCCAGTGGCTTTACTTCTTGTGCTACGTGTGATGTTCATTTGCATGTTTGTTGTGCATCATTGCTAGACCCCTTTCAAAAAATACAAGACAAATGGGCGAGAGGGAAGATGAGAACATACGGAAAGGAGAGAACTGAGGGACGGGTGGGAAGGGGTGTGCGACTCCACCACTTGACAGCTTAGCGCTTCTCTTTTCTTCTCACTTTTTAACAAATCTGAATCCTTTTCTAATAATACCATTTTTAAAAACATTAAACCAATGGTCTGGGGAGATAGCTCAGTAGAATAAGTGCCTGCCTGGCAAGCTCAAAGTCCTGAGTTCAATCCCCAGTACTGAAAGAAAAAAAAAAGAACTAATACATGGAGTGAAATGTGAGCAGGACAGAAGCGTCACCTGCATATCCAGAAGCCACTAGTAAGGCTGCTGTCTGGTGACAGTTTTTATGCTAGAGGTGAAGGGGAGGGTGCTGCCTGCTTGCTGTCTAGCTGGGTTAAATATACAGGCTCTGCCACGACGGAAGGTTGTGCACAGCACAGTGAGGACACCAGGGAAGCGGCACTGGGAAGATGATGTGAGCTGATCCTGACATGTGACCCATGCTTGCCAGTGGTGAGATTGGGAACTGCTGGGAGAGAAACTGAGTGGTTATGGCTCTTGCCATTCATACAGTAAAGACTGTTTGGAAGCTTGCTTGTTTAGTTTGGTTTTGGGGAGTGACAGGGTCTTCCTAAGTTTCCCAGCCTGGCTTAGAACTTGCAATTCTCCTGCCTCTGCCTACCAAATAGCTGGAATTACATACATGTGTCAGCCTGCCCAAATAAAACAGCCCAATTCATTAGCTCAACAAATTGTCTTCTGACACGTCATGTACACAGCTATATATATGGAAGAATTTTCCTTCTGCAAATCTCCCTGCTGTATTCAGAATGCTTTCAATTCATCTAACCAAGAGAAGTCTCTTTTTCAAAAAATAAAGCAATTAAAAGTTGGACATTGTCACTATTAGAAAATATTCTTTATGAAGAAGTTGATTTCTTTGATATAACATTCACTTCCCTTGGGGAAACAACACTCAATAAATGAAAATATTTTTCCAGCAAATAATCTATCGCTTTAAGTTCATTTAAATTGATTTGATAATCCGTTTCAATTCCTGTGGCAAATTTCTATGTGGAAAGAATTTTAATTAAAATAAAAGCAATATATGCATATGACTACAAGAAAAAAATCTAATAGTATAAAGAGGCTGTAACAGAAAGAATGGTTCTTTGCCCAACCTTCCCTTTTCTCAAGAGAGATAGGTTTGTAATGATGTAATGTCATCTCCAAACTCTAAAAGATTTAACACCTACAGTGTTCTTTTCATCTTCTGAACAGGTAGTTCAATGCTCCTTTAATGTCTAGTATGTAGGCCATGAGCTTCAAAAGTTCAAGTCATCTCTGCTCTCCAAGTCTCCTTCACCGCAGGGGCATATACAGCATATACAGTATATACAGCATAAAATACTGTACACAGAGATTTACAGCATCTCTCAGTGATATGCTTCTTCATATCTATGCCCTCATTTCCATATTTAAATATATCCCTACATTTTAGTCAGTGTCTTGGTTTACCTTTGTAAGTCAATAAGTCTGCTTAAGCTTCTATTTTTCACTTGTCCACATGGAGAATCTACTCACTAACTTCAGCTTTGTAAGGGAGGACATTTGCCTTTCTACCTCTCCAGCTCTTCCTCATCTTTTGTTTCCATATTTCTGTTGGCTGTGCTGTGTCTTTTTGAGATAAAATCTACTATGCAAATACTGTTTAGTGAAGCTTCAAGGGTCAGGATGGGTTATATTTTCTTCCTTACATTACATGTTGATGGTCCCATCTCCACCCATTGAGTTGTTACAATGAAATCTTTCTTACACAACATCATTTGGTAATTTTTGTTATCATTTTGTTTGCCTTGCAACTATCTTGCGCTTCATGCAGCCTTTGAATTTTACTTGAGGTTCTGTTTGACTTTTTGCTTGATAAAGAATCACACACCTCCTAAGACAAGGTATTCAACATCTTTCAGCATTTTCCTCATTCTATTTAGATTCAATTCCATGCCTTTCCATGAAAACTTATGGTTTCCTGACCAAATTAGGACAAGTCGCTTCCTATGTGGACTCTCCTTTTGTTTGTTTTTTGTTTGCTTGTTTGCTTGTTTGCTTGCTTCAATAAAGGAGTCCTTTATTTTATCTCACACATCGCACACTCTGTACTTCTTTTAAATCAGCCCAACACCAGAGTGTTTCTGTCCCTCCAGGGGAACTGCCAGGGAACTCTCTGCCTGCTGCTAGGTCCAGACCAAGCATTCTCTCTCTGACAACTGTCTCCTTGGAATTTTCCCCCTTGCTTTTCCTGGTTTGATTTACATTTTCATGAGTTGCAGGTTTTCTCTCTTTGGATTTACTTCCTCACTTTACTGGAACATATCCTCAAACAAGTTCCCAAAGAATGATATGCGAAAAAGAAACATCTCAACCTTTTATGCATCTAAAAGTACATGTGTTTTACCAACCTAACTGAGGAATACTTCGGCTGGGTATAAAAATGCAGCAAAGTGCATTCTTGTTCAGTTTTCTGAAGGTGTTGCTGTTGCCTCTTAACTTCTTAATTGCTGCTCAGAAGTTTTGTAGTTCTGTGTTTGGTCCTTTGGTAATGATCTGGTTTTTGCTCACTAAGTGTTTTAAATATATGAGATTCTTCTTGTCATTCTGCAATCACCTAATGTGTGAATCTTTTATGCAACCTATTTGTTACCAGCAACCCCTTTCAATTTGAAGAAGTACCTCTGTTTAACTCTGGATAATTTCCTTATGTCTGGGTTGCTATCAATATTGTTTTGCAAATATCTTCCTCGCTAATTTTTCTATTCACTTCTAGTACTCTTATTAACAGTATATTAACTTGCCTGAGCTGATTGTGTTATTCTTCTACCAAATTTTTTGTTTGAAAATTAGTGTTGTATATTTTTCCTTTAATTTTTTTCTTCAAATAATCTTCAAACATTCTAGTAATATTTTTATTTCAATAATTAAATGTTTCATTTCTGAAAGTTGTATATTCCTTTTGATATACAATAATGCCTTTGTTCATGAATGCTTCTCTTTGCAAACAATTTGATTCACAAACAAAAGTAGCAAACTTTTGCTTCTGTTTGCAAGTTCTACATGAGGTGACAAACACAACTACATCTTCTTAGTGCTTTTATTGGGAAACGAGGTTCGCTTATCATTTCCAGCCTATGTTCTCGAGCACAGTGGCATTTGTCCTTTAGCTTGTCACCCTAAGCACATTAGCATATGAGGCAGGATTCAGCCCTGTGTGGCTCACATCTGTCTTCTTTCATCAAGAGATCAAATATCTTCCTGCCTCCCCTCAGAGATGTGCTCACTTCTAATTGGGCAAAACTACATCACGTGATAGCCTTTATCAGAATGCAGCCTGGGAAACAGAATATGTTACTATTCTGGACACATCAATGTCCTGAACAAAACTAGGATGAGAAAAGAACAAAAGGACAGCAACCAATGTCTATACTGGAGGAAAATATGATTTTTGAAAGTTAAATGTTGAAAAATAACCTTGCAATCAAACATAAAATATAAAATTGGTCAAGCATTGGCCATGACTCATCCACATAGCTGACACTGACAAAGGGTCTACAAAGTGCAGTACAGGGTTGCAAGATAAATCCTGAGGGCACTTGACTGACCTTATCAGATACAAAAGTTACATTTCTTGTTATATAGGTCTTGATTTATCTTGGTCTTAACCATCCAGCAGAAAAGTATAAAAACGAGGTATACAAAGTAAAGCCGGGCCAGGGAAATGGCTCAGTGGAATAAGCGCTTCCCTGGCAAGTGCAAGGACCTGAATTCAATCTCTGGTTCTACCAAAAAATAAAAATAAATAAAGTAAAGCCATATTAATATGCTGAGCTGAGATGTAAAAGGCTCTTGTCAACAAATTCCGCGGACAACCCACTACTATTGTAGACTACTGGACTGTATTGGATTGTTTTGCTGAATTCAAGCACTTATAATATTTAGATGCCAACAGAATCCCCATTCCGACAGGACTGAACTGGAGAGGGGGGATACAGAGGAAGGACCATTTTGTATCTGTATATACAGAATAGTTAGGATAGATGTATGGCTGCTTTTGTTTGGTTCAGTGAGAGGAAGGATTTGTAGTAGTAGTGTTTGGATGGGATGTCCTGGCTGCTTCTTGTGCTGTGGATGACTGCTGAGAAGATAACAATGTGCAATGTATTAATTATTGAAAATGTCCTATTAATCAGCTTGGAAAGTGTCTCATTGATACTTGTTTCTCAATAAAATAAAATAAACATAAAATATAAGATGTAGTGTTATTGCCAATACACTCGCAGTAGTATTGTGTAAGTAGTGATACACCAAATAACATTTTTACACTTAAAATGAAATGTTTATAGCACATTTGTTGAAATCATCTGGCAAACCCAAAGAACTCTATGCAAATTGGATTAAAATGTATCTCACTTGATGGGTGTGAGGGCACACACTTCTAATCCAGCACTTGGGAAGTTGAGGCAGGAGGATCGCTTGAGTTTGAGGGCAGCCTAGACAACAAAGTGAGTTCAAGGCCAGCCTGAACTGCAGAGCAAGACCCTGTCTCTAAAAAAAGACAATGGGACAGGAATATAGCTCAGTGGCACAAGTGCCTGCCTTGCAAGGATAAGGTCCTGAGTTCAAGTCTCAGTAGCAAAAGAAAAAATCTGGATTATAATCAAATTTCATAAACATCATCTGCAGACCATAGATTTTTACATCCTATATTCCAAAACAGTATTTTTAGAGAAAAGACAATTGTCTCAATTTTTGTTGAAGGCTGCCACCAAGGTACAAGGAAAGAAAGGTTAAAATTAAACCCCAGGACTATGTTTGTCTTACAGATGCCTAGCATGCTGCATTTTTAAAAATTTACTAATTCGTAAACATTTGCATCAGCCATGGCTTTACCTTCTTGAGATATCTGCCAGGGAAAGTGTAGGTGGGATTCCAGGCTCTCTCCTGCAAGCTCCTTCTCCTTTTAAAATATTTTTTAAACATTTCATTTCAAAAGAGGTACCATGTAACATTTAGGATTGGTATTTGCTACAATGATGAACTTGTGCCGGCCAAATAGCTCAGTGGATTAAAGTGCCTACAAACGGGCACAGGAGCCAGGGTTTGATCCCCAGGCCTGCTGTGTGGGCCCCACCCCTGGGGCACCCTGAGATGACAATTGAGAGTGGGTATGGTGGCACATGCCTATAATCCCAGCTCTAGAGGCTGTAAACAGGAGGATCACTACAAGTCCAATCTAGTAGTGAGACCCTGAACACACTGTAGATCCTTCCCTAAAATACAAAAAAAGAAAAAGAAAAAAAGAAAAGAAAGAAAGAAAAAAGAAAAAAATGAAAGAAAACCTGAAAGCAACAGAGACTTAAATAGTATAGGAATTTATTTCCCCCATGTGAAAGAACTTCCACAGACAGGAAATCGAGGACTATTCAAGAAGTTGTCGTAGACCCAAGGTCTTCTGCTCTGCTGTGCTGGGCATGACATACCTCCTGAATGACCCAAAATGTTGTTTTTTACTGTATGTGACACTTCCTATCAACCATAGGTTCAACATATGGTCACCCTAGAGGTAAGGGAAGCTGGAGAAAACAGTCCTGATTCCGTATGACCAATTAACAGTTGGAAATTCTATTATTAGAGAAAATATATATTTGGATCAAATCGCCAACTTTGTGACAAAAGTCAGCTGACAACACATCATAAGGTTTTCTATTCTATTGTGCAAAACATGTGGACCCTACCCTGAAGGCTCTAGGCATCCTTCCTGCTCATAACAACCCTGTGAAGTAGGTGTTGCTTTCTCTATTTTTCAGCAGAGATTAGGTGCAGAGAGATTATTCTCCTGGTTTGACACCCAGCACATGGCCTAACATGGCACCTCTTGCCCTGAAGTGTTTGATGAATGCTTTTGGGTGACCCCAACTGACAGTGAGAGCACACGGGGCCTACAGAGGTTGATGCACGCCTGTGACTTTGGCTAATTATGTTTGCAAGGGGTTTTAAACTATTGATTTTTATTCTCTAAGATTTGGTGCTGCACGCCTGCATTGCAAAGCTGTGTGCTTGGACGAAAGCCCTCATGATTAGACTTGTTGGCTGACTATCTCAAAGGGCCTAGAACTACCAGGGGATAATTTTAATTTGCCAGCCTTTGGGCAATGGGGAGGCCTAGGTTTGTGTGCTATGAAAGAGTGATGAATGTCAAGGACGCTGGGGGAAGACATGAACAGGGAATGACCAGAATCTGTGTGTGCTGCAGCAGGGGGATCCACTAAGAGTGACACACAGGAAGGCCTGGGGAAGTTGGCACACAGTCCTTGTTAGGTTGGTGTTTTCCTGTTACTTCCTTTTAAGTTCCCAAAATATCATAGCACAAGTGCTCTTCTATTAAGAAAATCTGGTCAAGAAATATATATTTAAAAAAATTCCAAAGAGCATTATCATGTGTGTTTCTTCTCACCTCAGCTCCACAGCAATGTCAGACCCTGCAGCTTCAAACGATTTTGCTGTGAAGTTTGGAAGAGTTTCATGCAAACTGTACACTGCAATGTTCGCTACAGTGTCCTCATCACAGAGTTTGTCACATAAAATACCAGGAAGGAACATCGGAGAGACTTTCCTGTGTGGACTTTTTCCTTTTTTCATTGCTTAAGATATATTTCCTCTCTCAGTGTCAAAGGAACTTCAGCTCTCAAAAGCACTGCACTGGGGTATAACTTTCATATTACCCCTTTCCCAGCCATTTTTCTTTGGCCACCTGGTGTGTATCATTCACAGCAAGTTTACTTCATTCCCTGGATGCATAGCTGATGCTCCGTGGACCATAAAATTTCAGCTGCAAAACCAGAGCATCTCATTATTTCTGAAATATCAAGCTTGTATCTTCTTGATAAATAATTCCTACTAGTATAATGTATCAGACTAAAACATATTTTCTGAGGCCAGTGAGGTTAAAGCGGCAATCTCACCTTTTTTAATTTTTTTGCCCTGAAGACAGTGATTTCCATATATAGAGTGACCCCGGTTTGTGTTGAACATGGGGAATGAGGATGAAGCATGAAACGACACATATTGCTGTCAGAGATTGGAAATGAGGCCCGCTAACCTGTAGGCAGCCTTCCACACTAATCAGCCCTGTGACGCCAATGTATTCAGAAAGCTGCCTCCCTTCGCTTAGAAGGGCTGCAAGTTTTCTCCTCCTTCTTCCGGCACTTTTTTTGTTAATCACAGCCACTGATAAACTACATTTTCATGCAATTATTCTTTCTCTTATTCCTCTTCGAGAAAGAGGGGGCTGCGTTGCCTGCCCACTGACACCGCATCTCCTGTCTCGGAGACAGTGGTCTCATCTGGTTTCCCTGAGGCCTGACAAGTGGGCGTGGAGGGTTGCATTTGCCTTTGAATATCCATCAGTCAGTGGCGCCTAGACAGGGGTGACGGTGTCTGGGAGCAACCCACGCTCTGAAATTCAGCCACCTGCCCAAGTTGCCTGCTGGTCCAGGGCAAGAAGTTTTTTTGTTTTTTGTTTTTAAGGAAACCATGGCACCGCTCAGATTTTTTGTTTGTTGTATACTGCAGAGAAATCACAGTGGGAAGGGAAAGAGTTTTTTGTTTTTTTTTTTCAGTACCGGGGATTGAGCTCAGGATCCTGAGCTTGCCAGGCAAGTGCTTAGTCTACTGAACTACCTCCCCAAACTGGAAGGAGGGTTTTTAAAAAATGAAGAGTTTTCTGCTGGTTGAGGTCCTACCTTACAATGTATTTTTCATAAAAAAATCTGCCAAAGTCTTGCCAAAAATATCTCTATCCCAGATATGCAAATGAATGGCAGAAAAATACATGCGTATGTGGCTTCCTACATCTTTGCATGTGTCCATGTAACACACATGATGCATCAGCTGTGTGCACATACAGGCATGAGCACTGCACGGATGACCTCGAGTCAGTCATTCCAGCCGTCAATTATCTTGCTGTCTGTTGGAGCTGCCCTTCTGATAGCTGGCAACAAGGACAAGAAGCAAATTCATTTTCCAGGATGAAATTGCGCACATTAGCAGCTGTAACACTGGTCCTAACTTGCAAGCCTTGGACAACCAGGTGGCCAGGAAATGATCCCACGTGGTCCTTGCACCTCTGTGCATACTAGGTACTCTCAGGAGGCTGAATTCACAAATTCATGCACAGAAGACTATTTTTTAAAATGTAGATGAGTGACACCATACTGATTAAAATGCTGAAATTCAGTTCGCCGTGGTGGCATATGCCTGTAATTCTAGCACTCTGGAAGCCAAGGCAGGAGGACTGCAAGTTCAAGCCCAGTTTGAATTACATAGTGAGACACCAACTCAATTTTGTTTTTTAAAAAATAGAGGAGTAAGCGTATTTGGTTCAGGGTCTCATTATGCAGCTCAGACTTATAGTGATCTTCCTGTTTTCAGCCTTCCCAGCACTGAGATTACAGGTGTGCACCACCACACCCGGTCTTGGTGGTCGCCTCAACATGCTTGGGGGCAGGGCTGGCACAGTGTGTGGTGCTGGGGATCGAACCCCAGTCCCTGAGCTTGCCTAAGCAGGTGCTTAATCCACTGAGCTATCTTACCAGCCCCAAAATTTGTTTAATGGCCTTGCTGAATTTAGGGTGCCTATGTCATGAGTTTTCCCCATTAAAAGGACAATTATCTTTTCAATGGGGGAAGCTGACATATTTACCTTAAGAAAAGAACCTCATAGCAAAAAAAGAAAAATTCAGAGACTATAGAGCTGAACAAGATAGTGAGTTAGCTTAATCCCAGGGCCAAAAGGATACTAAAGCCACTGCCTGTGGAATACAGAAGGCTGGGGCCGTACAACGCCATAAGTTTCTTTTCTTTTCTTTTCTTTTTCACCAGAAGTTTCTGACAAAATACTACAGTCAGTTTTTCATACTGAGGAGGGAACCTAGGCCCTTCACACTTAGGTAGATCTCAGCTCTTTTAATTTTTTTATTTTGAGACTAAATTGTTAAATTGTGCAGGCTGAGCTCAAACTTGCCAATTTCCTGTCTCAGCCTCCCAGAGTCCAGGATTACAGGTGTGAGCCCCCATAGTCAGCATACTTCCCCACTTAATTGGTAGGGACTCTGAGATGAGAAGCCTGTCTCTCCTGTTAATGCTGACAGAGCACCAAGGAAATAAGTTCTCTGACATGTAGCCTCTCAGAACCCCGGCAGCCATCTTGTCTTGCCTTTTCCTTTGGTTAAATCACTTTATTGAGGTGTTTTTGGTATACAAAAAGCTATACAGCCCTTTCAGCAAGAGCCACCATCTTCCAGTAATTTACCAAAATGACTAATACAATGGGCAAGAGGACGGGAACCCAGTACATGTTTTCCAGGCCTTTTAGAAAATATGGGACTGTTCCTTTGGCCACATACATGCGAATCTACAAAAAGGGTGATATTGTAGACATCAAGGGAATGGATACTGTGCAAAAAGGAATGCCTCACAAATGTTACCATGGCAAAATGGGAAGAGTCTATAGAGTTACCCAGCATGCTGTTGCCATTGTTGTAAACAAGCAAGTTAAGGACAAGATAATTGCCAAGAGGATTAATGTGCGTATTGAGCATTTCAAACACTCAAAAAGTCATGATAGCTTCCTGAAATGTGTCAAGGAAAATGATCAGAAAAAGAAGGAAGCCAAAGAGAAAGGTACCTGGAAGCTCCAGTCTGCCCCTCCCAGAGGAGCGCACTTTGTGAGGACCAATGGGGAGGAGCCTGAGTTGTTGGAACCTATTCCCTATGAATTCATGGCATAAATTGGGGATGTTGCTTTGCCATTCAATGCCTAATTGGCAGCTTGAGTGTTCTAGGTCCTTTGTAGAAATAAAATCGTCCTGTGTTGTAAGGGTGGTTTTCTTAGTTAAACAAGTATGTAGTACCTTCTTACCTCAGAAATAGTTTCAGCAGATTTTCACTATAGCTAGTACTTGTGTCATCTTTACTCTTCAGTGTTTTTCTTGCTGAAAGATATTGCTGAGGTATTGTGCAGTTGTATACCCAAATATTCAAATATTTACAAAATATTTATATTGGCTTGAAGAACCTGTAAATCACCATGGGGAAAAGGTGTATCAAAATAAATGGAAATCACTTCAGAAACAAATGTAAGTTCATTTCAGTTAAATAAATTGTTTAAAGCAAAAAAAGCTATACACATTTATTATACATAACTTGAGTTGGATGATCAGCATAAACCTGTTAAACCATTGTCATAATTATGCTGTAAACATGCAATTATTATTTTATGTAGATAGAAGAATTTTTAACCCTCTTAGCAAAGTTTCAAGTATATAATACAGTATTGTTTGCTACAGTGAGTGCACCAATCAGGACATTTCTAGAACTTATTTGTCTTCATAACTGAAATCTGTGCCTTGTGATCAATACCTCTCTGTTCCTCTCTCCTCCACCATTCTATTATTTGCTGCTATGAGCTCAAGTGTTCTAGATGTCTCATATAAATGGAGTCACGAGGTGTTTATCTTTACGTGCCTAGCTTGTGTACTGAACATCAGAGTCTCTGTATTGCCACAATTGGCAGAATTTACTTCTTTGTAAAGACTGAATGATATTCTATTATATGCATGTTGCTTTTTTCTTACTCATTCATTCATTGTATAGTGAGGTTGCTTCCATACCTTGGCTATAGTGAGTACTACTGAAATGAACACAAACAAGAGTGTAGATATCTGTTCAAGATTCTGATTTCTCTTCTTTTGGATATATAGTTAGAAATAGAATCACTAGATCATATGATAATTCTAGTTTTAATTTTTTTTTTCTGAACCAGGGATTGAACTCAGGCCCTTGCACTTGCCAGGGAAGCACTTATTCTACTGAGCCATCTCCCTGGCCCCCTAGTTTTAAAATTTTAAAGGAATCCTCATAGTACTTTCTGGATGTGGGCAGTAGCATTTCACAGAGAAAATATTGTTATTGTGTAGACCAAAAGAAAACACACTGACTTGTTAGAAATCTAGATTGGAAGTTTTCAGATTTAATTGTGTAGCAATTTCTTTTCTTGTCTGTCATTACCTTTTATTTCTTTCATATCACAGGACAAGACAAGCACTTTTAGCTGGACACAAAGTGTGGTTCCTTCTTCATAAATTTCATTTCAGGAGCATGAAACAGGCTGTAGAAAGTGTCACGAAAGGCAGCTCTGTGTCTGGTGCGTGGAGAATGTTGATCTAGAGCCGTCCAGCCGGAAAGTCTGCAACAGGGGCTCTAAATTCAAATCCAGGCCCATGTTCAAGCCCATATGATCACACATGCAGTGTAACTATTCTGAGCCTCCTAGTGTTCCTCTGACAAATGCCAGTCATCTTACAAGGCACCTGCCAGGCTCCAGGCAGATGCCCACACTCACTGCTATCATTTTTCAATGAGCAAATGGCTCCCCAGACTCTCCTCCTGGGAACTGAGGTGTGGGCATGCAAAGGCTGGGCAAGATGGAGACTTCTTTTAAGAGGAACCCTGGATCACTAAAAGGTTGACATGATTCTGATTCTTAATGTAACTTAAGATATGCAACTGTAAAATTAGGTGCAACTCCGAATGCTTGTGGTTTCATGATAAATTGAGAATAATAAGAAATAATGAAAATGCAATTAGGGGCATTAAAGTGACATTATTTTGTTGAAACATTATTGCAAACTTGTAATATGAAAGCATCCTGATTGCCACAACATAGACTCTCTTTTAAGTGTGGCCTGTAACGCACGCCATGTGGTATGTATTAATTCCATTCTCCTACCATTTTTCTTAAACTATTCTGATCTTGTGATGCATCTGACTATCATCAAAATGAAAACACCAAGCTATAAAATTGCCACAGATTGTTCTCAGATGCCCGGGAATGTACCCCAAGCCACCAAGGACCCCAGATGACGAAACGCTCCTTTAGATCCAGCTTTCCAATGGCAATGGGGAAAACACGGTGTGCAACATCTTGAAAAATTATCTTTGGGAAAGCATAGTCTGCGAAAGCAGCAATCTGTCCTTTCTTTTTAGCTCACTGCTAACTATGTAAGGAAAGAGCTCATCAGACTCTTAACTGGAAAGCCACAAAGCAATTCAGTTAGTAAAATAAACAAGAAGAGATTCCATCTTTTTCTGGATATGCGGTGGGAATTTGTGATAATTTGATGAAAATAAGAACTTTCCCTAGTTACCAGCAAGCTTGCTCAGTCTGATGTTTTGCATATTTTAAATGTAAAAGTTAAAAACAAATATTTCATAAGTGATGGTTTTAAGAGTTGCTTCTGTTCATACCCACGAACTACTTCCTTGCCAGTCATGGAAGCGTGGTGCGAAGCTGCATGCTTTATTCAAAGCACCCCTTGCCATGTTCTGTAACACGCATGACTCACTGCCAGGGCATCACGCCGCTCCCACCAGGCCAACTGGCAGCTGCACTACTCTCCTTACAGAATTCGGGTGTTTCGACTTGAAGGAGGCCCGCAAAATGCCAAGGATTTCTACGCTCACAGAGGATTTCTAGCCAAACTGTGCTACCTGTATTGCCAACAGAGAGGCAAATGCCTTTGACTTTTTCACAACCCTTCATTAATTTTGCGTTTGAGCTGGTACATTTTCCATTGGATGCTTTCAGTAACAACATCCAACTCAAGTGTGCAAGTACTCAAAGAATTTACTTGTTTTCTGTTTTGGAGGGCAGTTCGGGTGTTGTTTGTTTGTCTGGCTTTTTTCTCCTTTGGAGTTTTACATTGCATTTTTTCTGCAATTAATTACACACACACACACACACACACACACACACACACACACACAAATACCTCTCACAAATCTATAGCTGCAGCCTTGTTTTCCACTCGAAGTTGCTAAGAGCATGCTCAGATTGATATTTAGTAATCTTTAGCCATTCATTGTATTAATGATTGAAAAGGCATTATGGATATGTAGCAAACCCAAAAGTTACATACAATAAGACAGCTGGGTGAATTTGTGGAATTACATCTCTGTAATTGTTTCTACACCATGTTTATCTGTTTTACATATTGTATTGCTAATTCTAACCATAGTCCCCCAAGAAACATTTCCATAAACAGTTTTAAGAAGTGAAAACAGATTCGGAGACATAATTGTTCAGTTTATGGCGTCTCTTAAATTACAGAAATCAGAGTCAAACTGAAGCCAGTTCTGAGTACACGCACTGCACCTCGTTGTCTTAGACTCTTAGGCTACTCTAGCAGGTATTTTGGATTGCGCAGCTTGTAAGCACCAGAATGTGTCGCTTACGGATCTGAAGGCTGGGGAGTCTGGGGTCACGCATGCACAGATTCCTAGAGGGAGGCAGGCTCACTGCTTCATAAATGATGCCTGGTTGCTGCATCCTCCTGTGGCCCAAGGGAAAAGGCAGCGCTGTGAACATCTTGTTAAGGGCGTTGTCTGTACTCCTGAGCACACACCACAGGATTTAATCACTTGCTCAAATGCCCCACCTCATAATATCATCAAATTGAATATTGGGTTGCAACATATGAATTTGGGAGGACATCAGCCTTCAGGCCACAGCACCCAAAGAGTATGGAGAGTCACCTCCAGGGATTCTGAGGAGCTGGGAAGACACAGGAAAAGGGGACATAGAAGGGTATCTTTTTCTGGTCCTGGAGGAAACTGAGGCTGCACCAGAAGCACACTGTAAATCAGCCTGCCAGTGGCAGAGCCCAAACTGAGCAGTAATGTAGTGTACTGGCCCCGAGCTACATGGCGCCTCCTGAGAACATGCTAAAAATCTTGATTCCTGCTGACACATAGACCGGGAATCTGCAAATTTGTGGTCTGCAGCCCAGATATGGACCGCCATCTGACTTGTGAATAAAGTTTTATTGAAATGGAGCCATGCTCACTTTTTTTAACATATTATCTCCGGAAGCTTCCACACTATGGAAAGTCAGACATGAGTAGTTATGACAGAAGATATTCAGCCTACAAAACACTAGGTAAGTCCTTCCCAAGAAAAGTTTACTGCTGCATAGTATAGACTGATGGATTTTAAAATCAGTGTAACATGATTAACTTTTAAAGTTTTGTTTATTTTTATACAACCTTGGTAGACAGTACTAAAGGACAAATGTGCACGTAGTTAGCTGGCACTGGGGCACTCCCCAGTAGAGAACATTGAAAAGCCATGTACATCCCAGCACATCGCAGCTCTGTGTCTTGTGAAGTACGATGGCTGTCCTGTCTTTGTGCAGCGGCATTGCAAGAAGGCCTCTTGATTTCTAATTGTGCTTACTTTGGCAGCACATATATTAACATATTTCTAATTGTTGCAAGCCAAATGCCCTGTACTGATAACAGAAACAAAAACATAAATTGGAGCGAAGCAACAGCACCCGCCGAGCTCGCAGCGCAGTTTCATGGTGTCTTGTGTCTTCCTCAGTTCACGGTGCTCTAGCAAGGATCCCCACCCTGGCTGGCTTATGAACAACAAGCATTTGTATCTCATAGTTTTGGAAGCTGAAAGTCCTCAATTAGGGTGCCAACATAGTTGGGCTAATTTCTTGTGGTACTACCTAACTACGCTCCAATAGTTCCAGCTCCTAATGTCCTCACATCAGGGATTAGGAGTTCAACATATGAATTGTGGAGGACATGAACATTTAGTTCACAATATCCTGTGACCTCAGTCTTTTCCCAACTCTTCCATCATTGGCGTGTACTGGTGTATACCTGGATTAGTAGAGCATGCAAAGAGAATGTGCACACACCTCTCCCATGTTTCAGGAGCTTCTTTCCTTCTTATAAGGGACCTATATCATGTTTGCTGTGAGGACCAGTTTTCTTACTGGATACATCACTTCTTAAGGGAAAGGATAGGGTAAAAGCAATAAAGCTTCCTTCTGTTCTCTCATCCCACCCATGCTCACTTAATGGAAAGGAAAAAGGTCAGTGAGCTGTGATACTAGAATTTTAGGAGTACCAGGCTGGGGGCATGTGCTGGAACATTTTGCAGTAACTCCAGGGATCGTGAAGTGTGATCATCTTTAAATCTTCCTCTGGTGCAAGTCTTGTTCTTTCCATCACAACTATATTTTTCCAATACCAAAGTCAAGGCACAAATGTGATAATGGAAACCTTGTGGCTGTGAATGTATGTGATTCACTTGTCTAAAAATAAAATCTTCATCTAGAATGGCCTCACAATCCATGAGTGTTGACACTCTACTTACACAGTGAAGAAACCTAAGCCCCACCATCATTTTGGCTTACTAAACTTTATCATTGAATTGAAAAAGACTGAATAAGCATACCTTCATTACCCTCCCCAAAGATAATTTTGAACTCCCAAGATGTTTTCTACAAGAAAGTATGAGAGATTACTTGTAAATGTTAAAGCTTCTTCTTCCATAATTTCCAAATGTATCCAAGAAAGAAGCTAATTGGCAAAGTAAACCTCTTTCAAACCCATAGTTCCCCAACAAGCAGATCCAAATTCCACAGATAGAATAAGAAGGTTGCATAACATCAGGTTGTGTCTGCTCAAATCTGACTTACTATTTGGATATTCCATTATTTTAAAGTCTCTTGTACAATTAAAAAAAATACAGTGCTGGGCATTGAACCCAGGGCTTCACGTATGATGAACAGGCAGTGCTCTACCTCTGAGCAACAGTCCCATCTTTTACTTAATATTTTTTATAATCTACCTCCTGCAACCTGCTGTAAATAAAAAACAACACTTCTAGAATATCCTGGAAATTTTTCTGTAGTGTTTAACACTGTACTCAAGACATAAGAGACATCTGAACCTGCATCACTCCTCAGCAATATTCAGCAAATGTCAGCTCTGCTGTCCTTGGCTGTCTCTGTCTGTTTTCAAAATGAGCCAGGTTTCTCCAAATGTCACTGCCAACTTTATGTACCCAGTTGCTAGGGCTGCCAACATAGCTCTGCCATTGCTGGGCCGCAAATGGGAATTCTACAGGGGAATTCCACATTCCCTTTTTAATGGTTCACTGTGGTCACTGGCAGATTTGTAAGTTCCTCAAGAACCACAGGATATCTTCGCAAGAACCACAGGATACCTTCTCCCGGAAACTGAGAGTGTGGACATTCCTGGTCCAATGCAGAGATCATGCTGTTGTGAATTCTTGATTTCACAATGACAGATGCAGGGCACATTCCCCACGTAGTATGAAAAAAGGCATTCTGCCATAGAAAATAAAAGAAACAAGCCAAAGAAGATAAACTAAATGTAGAAGCAAGTAATTTGTGAGACAGAATTCTTTTATGATACCAGTCTGGATGCACACAATGTAACTTAGGAGACACAGTAGTTACATGTGAAGGCAGAATGCAGAATGTGGTGGAAAGCCCAAGAGACAATATGCCCAATGCAACTGATAGGAATTATACACTAACCACACAGGCATTATCAGAGACATGTGACATTCTGAGGACTTACATGGCCCACCCTTGCTGAGACTCATTCTGACCCTAACTGCTCCTACCTAACATGAACAAATAGCACCCAGAGCTCCTCACTGAGCTCTGTAGCCAGCTACACCTCCTGGCCAATGCATTCACCCAGCTCCTGTCCAGTGGGCCCAGAGTGCTGGTCAGCCCCAGGCTATCTCTGGCCCCATCTTGATTCTGGTCCTCATTTAAGGGAAAGGCAACAGAGAGGAGCTGAGGACAGGTGACCACTGTGGAACACAGGACTCAGACAGTGTGATCTGCAGTCCCATTTGCACCATCCTATGCCTGAGAACCTACCCCATTTATTTCCTCTTGCTTCCTGCTATATATTTAAGGTTTATTTAGTTTGGTTGACAAGCCTTTCCAGTCCATGTGCTCTGGATTAAATAGAGTATAGTTGCCCCTCTGTATCGATGGGTGTTCTGTATCCATGGCGTCAACCAACCTCAGATCAAAAACATATGAAAAATAATTGGCATCTGTACTGAACATGTACCAACTGTTTTCTTTCATTGCTCTCTTAACAATACAGTATAACAATGATTTACAGAACAGTTGCTGTGTATGGGTATTATAAGCCACCTAGAGATGCTTTAAAGTATACAGGAGGATATGCATAGGTTACATGCAATCCCTAAGTCATATTATATGACAAACTTGAGCATTCATGGATTTTTGACACTCCTGGAAGCAGAATCCATTGGATATCAGTAGATGACTCTACATGAAGATTACTACTGCATCAAGGTTGATTTCTTTCATTTTTCTTTTACTGTTTTTCCCCATAATTTTATTGAGAAACAAATAGCAATGAGACAGTTTCAAACCAAATTGATAGGACAGTTTCAATAATTAGCACATTGCATACATTCTTCCTAGTGGTTAATTGCTGTACAAGATGCAGATATGATATCCTATTTACAAACTCTATTAGAACAAATCCCTCTATTCATTAAGAGAATGTAACTATATATCTATCCTAACCACTTTGAAGACACAGATACAAAATAGACATTCATCTGTACCCCTTTTTTTGTTCAGTTCCATTATTTGAATATTATAGGTGTGTTAACTCAGCAAAATATTCTAAAAGAGTCCAGTAGTCCATAATAGTATTGGGTCGCGTCACTGGCAATTTCAGAAATTGTTCACCTGAGTCCCCTACAGCTCAATATAACAACATGGCTTTACTTCTTGTACTTCTTTTTTATACTTTTCTGCTGCATGGTTAAGACGAAGATAAAGCAAGACTTATGCAACAAGAGTTGTAGCTTTTGGGTCTGATAAGGTCAGTGAAATTGCCTCAGGATTTATCCTGAGATCCTGTACCTCAGATTATAGAACCTTTGTCAGTGTCAGCCATATGGATGAGTCACAGCCGTTGCTTGGCCAATGTGCTCTCTGTGAAAGCCAGAGAGAATGTTTTCTGTCCATGTGACTCTTCTTAGGCACACTCTACATCATTGATCACTTTCCTCTTTGGCTCCATAATCTCCTTGATCAGAAAATTTAGGACACTACTGAGTTAAGTAATGTTACAGTACAAGTTCTCATATGTCCTGGGTCTTAATTGACGTTGGAAAGCTAGGGCCAAAATGTTGGCTTTCCTTGCGGCCCTCCGTTTTCTCTAATTTTGGTCTGCAAACTTAGGTTGTTAACCCTCCAGAAGACAAGATTATTGTTATTACCGTACAACCTAGGCTGTTAAGCTTAACCTCACTGTCTATCTGAATATCAAACATCTTAGGCATAACATGGAACAGGTATTTTTCATCAAGT
>NW_004524589.1:930538-933297 GCF_000260255.1 Octodon degus | reverse complement strand
CTGAGGTTGCATTTTGTTCCTTCTCGTCATTTTGTGGAGCACTGTCTTCTGACCTTTGTTGTAGATCTTTGCTGTAGTTATAACCTTCGCACGTACTGAAGTTCAGGTGCAGCTCTACAAAGTTTGGACTTATCCAGCTGTGTCTGGCTTGGGTCTGGCTGCTATGCTCAGCTCCTTTCCGCTGCTCTCCTTGGGGGTGAACCTGTTGTGCCCCTGTGGCAAGATGTTCTGCTCCTGGACTAGCTGGTTGGATCTATCCTCTACACTCTCTGCAGGGATTGCAGTTTCAGGGTTACACCCCAGGCAGGTATGCCAGGCCTGAGCTGTGCCTGGAGGGGCAAGGTGAAGTAGGGGGGAGAAGAAACTCTCCCTCACACTCACTGAGTCTGGGCTAGGACTGGGTATGGGGGTTCCCAGAACTTGGCAGAAATTCCTACTCGGCAGGCGGGGTGGGGTAGGTGCTGTGGAGTGGTGGGGGGCGTCCCAAGGGGGTGGGACGGGGTCTGGCCCATGCTGCGCCTGGGCTGGGACTGGTCCCACTGGTGCTGTGTAGCAGGAAGCTCTCCCACACACTCACTGGACCTCGTCTAAGCCTGGGTCTGGGAGTTCCCGGAACGTGGCAGAAATTCCTACTCGGCGGGGGAAGTGCTGCGGAGTGGTGGGGAGCGTCCCAAGGGAGTGAGAGAGGGTCTGGCCCACACTGCACTTGGGCTGGGACTGGTCCCGCCAGAGCAGGGTAGCAGGAAGCTCTCCCACACACTCACTGGACCTGGGCTAGGACTGGGTCTGGGGGTTCCCGGAACGTGGCAGAAATTCCTCTTATGTGTGTTTTTCATATAACTTTACTTTTATGTTTTTAATAAACTTTTCATTTTAGAACAATTTTAAATTTGCAGAAATATAGCAAAGATTGTACAGAATGTTCCCACACATCCCCCCATACCCAGTTGTATCTGTGAATAATATGTGTGAGTATGCAATATTTGTCACTTCTAAGGAACTGATATTATTAATTTTATTACTTAAAATTCACACTTCATTTAGATGGGCTTGGCTTTACCTCATCTTCTTTTTCTGTTGTAGAATCTCATCTAGAATATCACAGTACATTGAGTTGTCATTTCTCTTTAGACATCACTTGATTGTGACAATTTTTCAGAGTTTCTTGACCTTGACAATTCTGAAGACCAGTCAGGTAGTTCGTGGAATGTCCTTTCACTGGGGTTTCTCTGATGTTTTTCTCATGGTTAGTCTGGCATTATGTGCATTGGGGAGGAGAAGCATGTAGACAAAGCCCCAATTTCATCACATCCTACCAAGGATAGAAACTACCTGCTCCTTGCAGTGTGGGCTAGCAGGTGGGGCCAGATGAACAGCCTGCCAGGAGGAATGCAGTCTAGAGGCACAGAGGCTTCAGGAGGGAATTTGGGTAAACTGATCTTCCCTGAAGTTTCCAGGTACCCAAGTACCTGCAAGCAGGTACATGTCAAGCAGGTACCCAGATAGAACTCAGGGGAACTAGTTCACATGCAAATTCCCAAATTATGATCTGTTCTATTATATAGCTAGTGTTTGCTTCTATAGTCTCAACTCTAAAACCATTAGTTACCAAATTTGGCCAATTTCTAAATTTCACTTGCTCTTGTCAGTGTTGCTAATTGTGCTACTGCAAGTAGGATACCATATCTGTCTTAACCACGTGTTCTCCCTTGGATAATAATACTAGGAGTTTTTGGGGTAATAACTTCTTGAAAGTCCTATACTGCAGAATGGAGGACAGTGTTAAATGGACCAATATCCCACTCTCAATCAATAGAGAAAGCAAGATCTTGGGACAAATACAAATGAAGAAAGCCTGACACACAAAAGAGATACCTGAAGAACAGACTCTTTGTAGAAAAGCTCTGGTTGCAGTGATATCACTACCTACTATCAAAATGTCACAAACATTATCACAGAAATAAAAATAAAAAGTTCTTTCTGGATAGAAAATGACAAGAGGAAGGAGTTAAATGCAATCTCTGGCCCCAGCACAACCAGTACAAATCCAGGAGACATCAGCATAGAGGAAATTTTAAGTCACACCCCTGATATCTTGGAAATAATAGCAACTGTAGTAAAGAAACAACTGTAGAGGGGTATAGAGGAAATAATATCAGAAATATTCTCCCTGGTGATAAAAAGATGTGAACTATAGTGAAATTATTACTGAGTGTATCTAAAGAAGACATTGATTTAAAAAAATATATAAGAGCATAGAAAAATGATGGAAATCTTGAATGAGCAATATGACAAAGAAACGCAACGCATGAAACAGATTTTTTTTTTTTGGTGGAACCAGGGATTGAACTCAGGCCCTTGTGCTTGCCAGGGAGGCACGTATTCCACTGAGCCATCTCCCCGGTCCCATGAAACAGATTTAAAGAGATATACAGGAAATTTAAAACTTCATTAAAAGTTGGCAAAACCATTTTTTTTCCGACTGGTTTTTTTAAATTATATTTTCCATAATTTTATTGATAAACAAATAGCTATTAGACAGTTTCAAACCAAATTGGTAAGACAGTTTCAATAGTTAACACATTGCATACATTCCTCCTAGTGCTTAATTGCTGTACAAGATGCAGATATGATATCCTATGTACAAACACCATTAGAACAAATCCCTCTATTCATTTAGAGAATGTAACTATATATCTATCCTAACCACTTTGAATACACAGATACAAAATGGACATTCATTTGTATCCCCTTTTTTT
>NW_004524589.1:926973-930438 GCF_000260255.1 Octodon degus | reverse complement strand
CTAATGGAGTTTGTAAATAGGATCACAAGTCCGCATCTTGTACAGCAATTAACCACTAAGAAGAATATATGCAGTGTATTATTTGTTGAAAAATTAAAAAAATAAAAAAAAAAAGATGTAGGCCAAAAATCCTAATAGTGATACTAAGGAATGATCCTATAATGTTAAGATTTGGTGACATTAACTAACTATGAACAATACTAGCTATCACAATTCTAGAATCCTAGTCAATGTCAATGAAAGGAAAATTTTTAAGAGTTGTAAATGCTGTTTCTCAATAAAATTATGGAAAAAAAATTTTTAAAAAGGTAAATGCAAAACAAAACAAAAAACAAGAAAAAGTTGGAAATCAAGAGGTAAACTAATCCTTATATGTGGACTACATGACTATTCATACAGGAAATTTAAGGAACCCTGCTGAAACAGTGAATTGGAATTAAAATTTTAAAAGATGCTAGATACAAAGCTGTGGTACAAAAATCAAATTTTTGCTTACAGCAGCAACAACTATTTATAAAATGTAACAGAAAAAAGATAATTTTCAATGATAAAGTGCAGCGATAAATTTAACTGGGTGTAAAAAATTTTATGGAGAAATTCCCAAATGTAATTAAAAAGCACAGGAATATCTGAATAAAGAGATTCATCAGGCTCATAGATAAGAAGTCTTAATAGCATAAAAGTAGTAATTTTTTTTAAATGAAAATAATCACTTCATTCAATGTGATTTGTTCCTGTAGTGGTTGATACATTGTGTCACCTTGGCCAGATGACTCCGACGCGCACTTCCGGCTGGTGGGGGTCCCGCCCTGGGGCACAATTTGTTCAGCCCTCAGAGTGACTCAGCACAAAGACACCATATAAAGGGGCTGAGGAAGTAGTCAATGTTCCCTTCATTGGAGGAGCTTCAGTCTTCATGTTCGGCTTGGACTTCATCACATGGCTTGCAGCGCAGACTCTTTGTCCTCCGGTTTGGATCCTTCACCTTCCGTCACAGACTCTTCCGTCTTCCCTCACAGACCCATTAGCTGATGAATAGAGACTTGCACGGAGCACAGCAGTGAGCTTCAGACCTTGGGACTGAGCTCAGTCTGGGGTGTGCAGATGCCCTCTGCACACTCCCCCATCTGACTCTGTGGCTGACTGTTATAGGCCAATCTTGTAATTCCTTATATATTGTATATCTTGTGTTAATATCTGTTCCTTATATTATATCTGTTCCTCTAAGTAAAATCCTGACCAATACAGTTCCATAATCCTGATAGGATTGTTTGTGGAAGTTCATAGACTAATACTAATAGTCATTTGTGAATTACATAAGAAATCAACACTGGAATTGGTAACTATGTCATTCACTGATTTATCT
Organism: Octodon degus; assembly: GCF_000260255.1. Classification (NCBI taxonomy): domain Eukaryota; kingdom Metazoa; phylum Chordata; class Mammalia; order Rodentia; family Octodontidae; genus Octodon; species Octodon degus. Next base: position 929,072 of record NW_004524589.1, on the reverse strand, counting down.
CCATGTACATAAAGAAAAAGGGTATGGCCCTATATTAGTTTCTCAATAAATCTGGTAGGTAAATGAATGTTCAGCAGTGCCAAGACAAAAATGGTGTAGAGATAGACTAATGCCCCTAAAAGCTGTGGTAGTGTAAAGCTATATAAATGAAGAGGGGATAGTCTTTATGTAGGGAGAAATAAACCAGCAGAAAAGATTAAGAAGCAATGAATGGAAAAGATAAATTACAGCTTTGAAGGCTTGGAACAATTGGTTTTCCACATAAAATATAAAAACTTTGTTTCTACTTATACTTTACATTATGAGCCTCAGAAGTATCAATGACTTGAATCCAAAATTGGTTAAATATTACATTGTACAGTAATAATTTTACATCTTTGTAGAATATAATTTATTAAATAATATTTTTAAAGACACATAAATCATGAGCAAAAAAATGAGAAAGTGGACTATATAAAAGTTGAAGACTTCTAAATGACAAAAGAAAAGCCAAAATAGAGATGAGTGCTTTTCAGCATACATGTAAGGCAAGTAATTAGCTTTCTGAATATTAGAGCACATGTACCAATTAATTACAAAAATGTGAACTACTCAAATTTTAAAAACTGGAGAATGGAGAGCATTAGGAATTCTCTGGCAAGAAAGCCTGCAGGTCCTCTTGAAGTACATGTGTTTATGTCCAAAAAATCTCAAGAGTTTAAGCTCAACTTCTGAGTTTGAGCTTGACATTACTGTGATTTTAAGGTGCTACTTTGATTGTTTGAGGATTTCTGAGGCTTAAGTTCTGACTCAGCATAAATGACAAGTTCACTGCAGGGTTTAGATCAGGGTGCTACACACAGTAGGTGCTAAGTGCATCCTTACTGGAGGAATCAATGTGGAGGCTCTTTGTGGCTTATCTCTCAAAGATCCTTTCTTGGGAAGTTGTTTTTAATATGCTAAAAATACAATATTTAAATTCTGCAGCAAACATAACAAGATGCTAACATTTGTTCATTTGAGATGACAAGTACTTGATATTTGTTAGTTTTCTTTCTGTTTTGTGAGGAAGTTAGTATTTGCATTTTTGATTATGATATTGAAAGAATATGTTAGATTAACTAAATAAACATTTCAAACCTTCTAAGGTTTGTGTCTAGATGTCCCCCTGAAGCCTCATAGAGTCAAAGGGCAAGCTTCTAGAGTTTATGATTAATTCATGATCCAGTGCTCCGATTATGGGTGTGAGTCACACTACCACCCTGGGGTGGGCAGCCTGGATGCAGTTTAAGGGAGGGAAAGAGGCTTGCTCTCTGCCGCTGCTCCTTCCTTCTTACTCGCTGTTTTCTGCCCACCATGAACTGCTGCCCTTTTCCGTGTGCCTGTCTGCCTTGCAGCCAGCCAAGTATGGGCTGAAACCTCCATGAATTTTTATAAATTATTTTATAAACTTTTCCTTCCTTACTTTTGGATGTCAAGTGTTTTGTTCCAACAATGAGAGAAAAGTAACTGAGGCAGTAGCATTTTAAAATGAAAGTGAATTTGAGTGTTTTCATTGTTTTAGAAATCAACCTTGAATTGTATATGGTTAGATTTTTGGACTTGTGTGTAAACATAAGAATTATATAATTCCTACTCGGCGGGAGGGGTGGGGGGCGGCCCCTGGCCTATATCTTTGGAAAATACAATTTTACTTTCAGAAAGGTAAATTTTCCTAATTTCCTGATTTGCTCAGTTAGTCATATTTATTATAATTACATTACTTGTGTTTTTCTTTTTTTTCATAATTTTATTGATAAACAAATAGCAATGAGACAGTTTCAAATCAAATCACTAGGACAGTTTCAATAACTAAAACACTGCATACATTCTTCTTAGTGGTTAATTGCTATACAAGATGCAGACTTGAGATCCTGTTTACAAACACCATAAGAACATATCATTCTATTCATTAACAGAATGTAACTATATATCTATCCTAACCACTTTGAATACACAGATACAAAATGGACATTCATCTCTATACCCTTTTTTGATTAAGTTCCGTTATTTGAATATTATAGGTGTGTAAACTCAGCAAAATATTCTAAAAGAGTCCAGTAGCCCATAATAGCATGAGG
>NW_004524589.1:923941-926873 GCF_000260255.1 Octodon degus | reverse complement strand
ATGTGACTCTCCTTAGGCACACTCTACATCATCAATCACTTTCCTCTTTGGCCCCATAAGGCAAAACTATTTGAATGAAACTGCAGATAGACTTCCAGATGTTGAAGACACCATTGCAGCTAGTGACCAGGAAAACAAAGAGCTCTTAAAAACAACAAGGGTCCAGGAAGCAATAATCCAATAGATACAAGATGATACAAGGATGAGCAACATAAGAATAATACACATCAATGAAAAAGAAGTCAATGCAAATGACATAAAAAAAAGAATATTTGCAGAAGTAATGGTAAGAAACTTCCCAAGTAAGGGGAAACAATTTGACATTCAGTTAACTGAGGCAGATAGAATGTCAAATAACATCAAACAAAATAAATATACACCCAGATATATAATAATTAAGATCCCAGAAATTCAGCACAAGAACAACATACAAAAAGCTGCTAGAGAGAAGAAACAGATCACATTTAAAGGAAAGCCCATCAGAATCATAGCAGATTTCTTAACACAAACCATTAAGACAAGAAGAGCATGGAGTGAAGTATTTCAAATCCTACAAGAAAACAACTTCCAACCCAGATTGATATACCCTCCAAGATTATCTTTCAAAATTAATGGAAAAGTAAAATACTTCTACAACAAAGAACAACTAAAAAAGTTAATGACCAGCAAACCAACCCTACAAAGAGTACTGAAAGATAATCTAGAAAGGGATAAAAGTGATGACAATTCCAAAACAACAACAGAAAGAAACCATGAAACATAGCAAACAATTAAACACAGGAAAAATGGGGGAAAACAGCTAGAAAATAACACAACAAACATAAGCCAATACATATCAATTATAACCACCAGTGTAAATTGACTCAATTCACCAATTAAAATAAATGGACAGTGTATTAAGAAACAAAATCCAACAATATGATGTATAAAAGAAACACATTTAATACAAAAGAAAATTCATAGGCTGAAAGTTAAAGGATAGAAGATAATACTACATGTGCCAGGAGCTCATAAAAAAGCAAGGATAGCTATTCTATTCACAGTCAATGTGAATTTCAAACCAAGAATGATCAAATGTGATCGAGGAGGTCACTACATACTTCTTAGGGGAAGACTTCAAGAGGAAGAGATAACAATCATAAATATGTATGCACGAATATAATAGCACCCAACTATATAAGACAAATATTAATGGGCATGAAAAATCTAATAATAACACAATCTTAATAGGGGACCTTAAAACCCCATTATCTCAAAGTGATAGGTCAACTAGACAAAAAATTAGCAAAGAGGTATCAGAACTGAACCAAATCTTTGAACAAATGGACATAGTAGACATTTATAGTCTTCCACCCAACAACATCTGAATACACATTCTTTTCAGCTGCACATGGGACTTTTGCTAAAATAGACCACATACTAGTCCATAGATCATGCTTAAGTAAATACAAGAAAACTGAAATTATCCCATGCATATTGTCTGACCACAGTGTAATGAAACTGGAAATTAATGACAAAAGAAACTGCAAAACCTCATAAACACATGGAAATTAAATAATATCCTCTTCAGCCAACCAATGGGTTACAGATGAAATTAAACAAGAAATTAAATAATATCTACAACCCAATGAAAATTCAAACACAACTGAGCAGAGTTTGTGGGATGCAATGAAATCAGTTCTCAGATGAAAATTTATGGCAGTGAGCTCATACATTAGGAAAACAGAATGAAAGAATATCAACTTCCTAATGCTGCACTTCAAACTTCTAAAAAAGAAGAGCAAACCAAGCCCAAAACCCAAAGAAGGGAGGAAATCATAAAGATTAGAGCAGAAATTAATGCAATTGAGACAAAGAAAATAATAAAAATGAATCAAAGAGCTTGTTCTTTGAAAGATTAAAAAAAATCGATAAGCCCCTAGCTAACCTCATAAAAAGGAAAGAAAATACTCAAATTCAAGCAATAATGAATCAAAAGGGTGAAATAACTACAGATCCCACGGAAATACAAAAGATCATCAGCAGTTACTTTTAAAATATTTGTTCTTACAGAATGAAAAGCACAGAAGAAATGGATAGATTTCTAGATAGGTACAGATTACCAAAAACTGAATCAAGAAGATATAAATCTCTTAATAATTTAGCAGCTAATGATATTGAAAATGTAACAAAAGAAAAAAAAAAAAAACTTAGAGACCCAGTCCTAGCCCAGGTCCGGTGAGTGCAAAGAGCTTCCTGCTACCCTGCGTCAGGGGGACCAGTCCCAGCCCAGGCACAGTGTGGGCTGGACCCTCTCCAAGCCCCTTGGGCCACCCCCCACCACTCCACAGTGCCTCCTCCACCCCGCCCGCCGAGTAGAATTTTCTGCCAAGTTCCGGGAGCCCCCAGAACCAGTCCTAGTCCAGGTCCGGTGAGTGTGCAGAGAGCTTCCTGCTACCGTGCGCCAGTGAGACCAGTCCCAGCCCAGACGCAGTGTGGGCCGGACCCTCTCCCAGCCCATTGGGCCGCCCCCCACCACTCCACTGTGCCTCCCCCACCCCGGCCACCGAGTAGGAAATTTTGCCCGTCCCGGAGCCCCCAGACGCAGTACTAGCACAGGTCCCGTGAGTGTGTGCAGAGAGCTTCCTCTTCCCCCAACTTCAACTTGCCCCCTCCAGGCACAGCTCAGGCCTGGCACACATGCCTGAGGTGTAATCCTGCAACTGCAATCCCTGCAGAGAGTGTAGAGGATAGATCCAAACAGCTAGTCTAGGAACAGAACATCTCACCACAGGGGCACAACAGGTTCACCCTTAAGGGCAGCAGCGGGAAGGAGCAGAGCACAGCAGCCAGACCCAAGCCAGACGCAGCTGGATAAGTCCAAACTTTGTAGAGCTGCACCTGAACTTCAGTACGTGCGAAGGTTATAACTACAGCAAAGATCTACAACAAA
>NW_004524589.1:902204-902676 GCF_000260255.1 Octodon degus | reverse complement strand
AGATATCATCTCACCCCAGAAAGAATGGCTATCATAAAGAAATCACCCAACAACAAATGTTGGAGAGGCTGTGGCGAAATAGGAACCCTTCTCCACTCCTAGTGGGAGTGTAGACTGGTGCAAACGTTATGGAAATCAGTGTGGAGACTCCTTAGAAAAGTTGGTCTGGAAATCCCCTTTAAAGCAGCTATTCCTCTACTGAGAATTTTCCCAGAGGATCTGAAAACATCATTTCATAGGGATATATGTGTGCCTATGTTTATAGCAGCACAGTTTATGATAGCCAAATCTTGGAAACAACCAAGATGCCCATCACCTGAGGAATGGTTGAGAAAGATGTGCTATTTTTACACAATGGAGTATTGTTCAGCTATTAAGAATGATAAACTGCAAGCCTTTATATTAAAGTGGACGCCACTTGAACATATACTCATAAGTGAAATAAACCAGACACACATGTGTAAATATCGTA
>NW_004524589.1:899510-900773 GCF_000260255.1 Octodon degus | reverse complement strand
CATCTTGTACAGCAATTAACTACTAAGAAGAATATATGCAGTGTATTATTTGTTGAAACTGTACTTCCAATTTGATTTGAAAGTGTCTCATTGCTATCTGTTTATCAATAAAACTTTGAAAAAAAAAAACTTAGCTACAAAGAAAAGACCAGGTCCTGATGGGTTCACAGTTGAATTCTACAAGAAATTTAGAGATGATTTAACCCCAATACTCCTCAAACTCTTCAATGAAGTTGAAAAGGAATCAGTAATCCCTAATTCATTTCTATAGGCAAGTATTACCCTGATACTAAAACAGAAGAAAGACTCGACCAAAACAGAGAACTACAGGCCAATCTCCCTCATGAACATAGGTGCAAAACTCCTCAACAAAATATTAGCACATAGAATTTAATAAATAATCAAGGAGATTAAACACCATAACCAGGGAAGATTCATCCAAGTGATGCAACATGATTCAACATATAGAAATCTATAAATGTAATACACCATATCAATAGAGCCAAAAACAAAAACCAGATGATCATCTCAGTAGACTCATAAAAAGCTTTTGACACAAAACAACATTCATGCATAAAAGAACCCTACAGAAATTTGGAATAGATGGCCTCTCAATCTGATAAAAGCCACCTATGAAAATCCAACAGCTACCACAACTCTAATTCAAGAATAGATGAAAGCTTTTACTCTAAAATAAGGTACAAGACAAAGACACCCACTATCACCATTCCTATTCAATATAGTTCTGGAAACATTAGAAAGAGAAATACAAAGAATAAGAATAGGAAAAGAACAAGTTAAACTATCATTATTCACAGATGACATGATACTGTATATGGAAGACCCAAGAAACTCCACCAGGATACTCCTAGAATTAGTTAATAAATTCAGTAGCATAGTAGGATACAAGTCAACATTAAAAAACGATAGCATTCCTCTTCACAGACAAGTTCACTGAGAGAAAAATTAGAGAAACAATTCCCTTCACAATAACATCCAAATATATGAAATATTTGGAATTAATCTCATAGAGGAAGTAAAAGATCTATACAATGAAAATTACAATACTCTAAAAAATAGAATATCAAAGAGGATTTCAGAAAATGAAAAGGTATTCCTTGCTTGTGGATGGGAAGAACCAATGTTGTGTAAATTGCCATATTCCCAAAATTGTTACACTTTAATGCAATCCCTATAAAAATATGGTCAGCATACCAAACAGATCTAGAGAAAAAATTTTCTTAATGTCCATGATAATTTATT
>NW_004524589.1:897600-898717 GCF_000260255.1 Octodon degus | reverse complement strand
TGAGAGAATGTTTTCTCTCTATGTGACTCTCCTTAGGCACACTCTACATCACCGATCACTCTCCTCTTTGGCCCCATAATGTCCTTGATCAGAAAATATGGGACACTACCGAGTTACATGACATTACAGTACAAGTTTTCATATGTCCTGATTCTTAATTGACCTTGCAAGGCTAGGGCCAAAATGTTGGCTTTCCGTGTGGCCCTGCTTTTTCTCTAATTTTGGTCTGCAAACTTAGGTCGTTAACCATCCAGAAGACAAGATTATTGTTATTACCATAAAAACGTAGGCTGTTAAGCTTAACCTCACTATCTCTATGAATATCAAACATCTTAGTCATAGCATGGAACAGGTATTTTTCATCAAGCATTGATATGTTGAACTTTAAGTCCCTACAGAATATGATAAAAAATTAAAAATTAGAATATATTTTAAAAATAGGCATAAAGAGTTATATACTTATGTTTACACATAAATCCAAAAATATAATCATATACAACCTTGAAGCAGGACAGTCTCACAATATTCCTTTTCCTGTCTCTTGCTTTCATTCACCACCCCATTCTTTTTGAACAATCATCTACCCGAGAGACAGCATAGCAGCAACTGGCATGTCATGACAAGCAGCCCATATTCAGAAGACCAGAATGACAGGCACTGCAAGCATTAAACTACTATTACAAATTACCATCTACAGTACAGTAGCTTAGTTCACATTTATCAGTATATATATATAGTTAGTCAGGGTGAGAATTTTTCCATTTAACTGCTAGATTCAAAAATCTTCTGGATATTCTCAGGATCATTGCCTTGCCCATCTTCTACATATAACTGTATGGCTTGACTTATTCATGTTTCCTAACTCTTCTCCTTTCCCTCTCTTGATTAGTTAGTCCTTGAGAGCCTGCTTTCCTTTTACTTGTATTATATCTTTCTATTTGTATTTCTTCTTTGGTGTTCTTATACTAGGGAGACTGTACGATATTTACACATGTGTGTCTGGTTTATTTCACTTATGAGTATATGTTCGAGTGGCATCCACTTCAATATAAAGGCTTGGTGTTTATCTTTCTTAATAGCTGAATAATACTCCATTGTGTAAAAATACCACATCTTT
>NW_004524589.1:892576-894967 GCF_000260255.1 Octodon degus | reverse complement strand
TTCCATGTAGTTAGGGTTTTTTTTTCTGGTTTCTTTTGTCATTTATTTCCAGTTTCATTGCACTGTGGTCAGATAATGTGCATGGGATAAATTTTGTTTTCTTATATATACTTAAGCATGGTATGTGTTCGATTTTAGAAAATGACCCATGTGCAGCTGAGAAAAATGTGTATTCAGCTATGTTTGGGTGGAGCACTCTGTACATGTCCACTAATTCCTTTTGTTTCAAGCTCTGGTTCAGTTCTGTTATTTCCTTGCTAAGTTATTGTCTGGTTGACCTATCTTTTGGGGATAAGGGGGTGTTAAGGTCTCCTCTTAAGATTGCGGTATTGAATATTAGCTTTTTCATGTCCATTAAGATTTGCTTTATATAGTTGGGTGCTCCCGTGTTTGGTGCATACTTATTTATGAGTGTTACCTCTTCCTCTTGAATTTTTCCCCAACCAGTATATAGTGACCTTCTTTATTTCACTTGATCATTCTTGGTTTGAAATTGAGACTGTCTGAGAATAGGATTGCTACCCCTTCTTTTTTCTGACATGCTGGGGCTTGTAGTATTTTTTTCCATCCTTTGACTTTGAGCCTATGATTGTCTTTATGAGTTAAATGTGTTTCTTCTATACAGCATATTGTTGGAATTTGTTTCCTAATCCACTTGCCAGTCTATTTCTCTTAATTGGTGAATTGAGTCCATTTACATTGATGGTTAGAACTGAGATGTATTGATTTACGATTGACATGTTTTTTACCTGTTGTCGTTTACTCCTTTTTCTCCTGTGTTTAATTGCTTGCCCTATTTAGTTGGTTGCTTTTGATCTCATTCGTGGAGTTTTGATCATTTTGGTCCCTCTCTAGAACATCTTTCAGTAGCCTGTATAGCGTTGGCTTTGTCATCGCGAAATTCTTTAGCTTTTCTTTGTCATGAAAGTACATCACTTCTCCATCGAACTTGAAAGAGAGTTTTGCAGGGTATAGTAGTCTGGACCGGAATTTGTTTTCATGGAGGACTTAAGTGTCCTGCTCCATGCTTTTCTTGCTTTCATGGTTTGTAAAGAGAAGTAGGCCATAATTCTGATGGGTTTTCCTTTGAATATGATCTGTTTCTTTTCTCTAGCGGCTTTCAGTAGATTATTCTTGTGCTGAATTTCTGGGATCTTGACTATTATATGTCTTGGTGTGTTTTTAATTGGTTTGAGGTTACTTGGCATTCCATATGCTTTGGTTACCTGAATGTCAGATTGTTTCCTCATATTTGGGAAGTTTTCTGCTCTTATTTTGCCCATATTTTTTTAATGTTATTTGTATTGACTCCTTCTTTCTCATTGATGCCTATTAGTCTCACATCATTCATCTTTGCATCATCTTGCAGGTGATGGACTATTCTTTCTTGCATCCTCATTGTTTTTAAGAGATCCTTTTTTACCTTTTCACTAGCTGCACCAGCATCTTCAAGATCTGAAACTCTGTCTTCACTTTCACTTAAACTGTTTTGCAAGCTTGTGATTGACATTTTAATTTTCTCTATATCTCTTTGACTCTGCTTCATGTGATGTATTTCTTTCCTGTATTGCTCATTTAAGGAATCTATCATTTTTCTAATCCCCTCTGTTTTTCTTATCAATATCTTCTTTAGAAGCAGTTATAAATTCTTTTACTGCAGTGTTTTTTTTCAGATTGGGTTTCCTCTCTATGTTTCTGTAGTTGATTCTTTACTTCAGATGCCATGAGTTCTGAGAATTCTTTTTTTATTTCAGAAAAGAACTGTGCTCTGAGTTCCTCTATAACTTTCTGCTGTTGCTTATTTACTATCAACACTATTAATTTGTACATTTTAGATGAGCTAGTAGGAAAGAATTCCACTCTGAGTTCCTCTATGACTTTGTACTGTTGCTTATTTATTATCGACGTTATTAATGCATACATTTCAGCTGAGCTAGTGTCGTCTGAACTTGTTCTGGGTGGGCATTGGGTTTCCTCCATATGTTTCTGCATTTGATTCTTTACTGCAGATGTTATTAATTCAGGGATTTCTTTTTTCATTTCCAATCTGAGTTCCTCTATACCTTTCTGCAGCTGTTTCTTCATTTCAGAAGCTGTTGATTCATTGCTTTCAGCGGGGTAATTCCCAATTTGTTCTGTGTTAGTTTCTCTGCATTTGTCATGGGTGGACTTGGATTCTGAGATTGCATTTTCTTCATCTTGTTTTCATTTTGTGTAGCACTGTCTTCTGACCTTTGTTGTAGATCTTTGTTGCAGTTATAATCTTAGCACCTACTGAAGTTCAGGTGCAGATCTACAAAGTTTGGATTTATGCTGCTGTGCTGGCTTGGGTCTGGCTGCTGTGCTCAGCTCCTTCCTGCTGTTTCCCTTGAGGGTGAACCTGTTGTGCTC
>NW_004524589.1:877968-891925 GCF_000260255.1 Octodon degus | reverse complement strand
CTGTGGATCAATGGAAGAGATTAGTAGATGCAGACACAGCTACAAACACATTATTAAAATCAACCAATAACAAATGCTGGAGCTATCTTATCTTTGACAAAGGGATCAAACATGTTCATTGGAAGAAAGATAACCTCTTTATCAAATAGTGCTGGAAAAACTGGCTCTGCAAATGTCAAAAACTAATCCAGTTCTATCACTATGCACTAAACTAAGGTAAAAATGGAGTAAAGGTCTAACCATTAAAACAGATACAATAAATCTACCAGGGGAGAAAGTAGGTGGAAATCTTGAAGATGTAGGGTTAGGCAGAAAGTTCATGAATAAAAAGCAAACTGCACAGGAAATACTCCAAAGAATCATCAACTTGGATCTCATCTTACTGAGAAGTTTCTACAAATCCAAAGAAATCACCCACAGAGTAAAATGACAACCCACAAATTAGGAAAAATTCTTAACCAGCACTCACTCAGACAAAGGACTTCTATCTAGAATATACATGTAAAGAACTAAAAAAAATCAGACCCCCAAAATTGAAAACCCAATCAAAAAATGGTCATCTGAGATGAACACACACTTCTCAGAGGAAGAAATAAAAAAGACAAATACATGAAAAAAATGTTCCACAGAACTGCTCATTCAAGAAATGCAAATTGAAACAACACTGACATACTATCTCACTCCAGAAAGAATTGCTTTCATAAAGAAATCAATAACAAATGCTGGAGGGTCTGTGGAGTAAAAGGAACCCTTTTCAACTGCTAGTGAGAATGTAGACTGGTACACTACTATGGAAAACAGTGTGGAGACCCCTCAAAAACAAAAACAAAACAAAACAAAACAAAACTAGAATTGGAAGTCCCATTCAACCCAGCTATTCCTCTTCTGGGCATTTTTTTCAAAAGAACTGAAAACATCATACGACAGTGATATATGTACACCCATGTTAATTGCAGCACAATTTGTCATAGTAAAATCCTGGATATAGCCAAAATGCCCAACACCTGAGAAATGGATAGAAAAAGATGTGGTATTTTTATACAATGGATATTACTCAACTATAAAGAAAGACAGATTTGAGTTCTTTATAGGTAAATGGATGCAACTAGAGGCTATACTCATAAGCAAAATAAATCAGACTCACATGTGTAAATATCAGATAGTCTCCCTAGTGTAAGAACCTAAAAGAATATATAAAATCTTAAAAGTGCAATACATATAGTTAAAACAGAAAGAAACAATGTAAGGAATAAACAATAGAGAGATGAGGGAAAGTAGAAAAATTAGGAAAAGAAGGAAGGGGAAAAAATCATGCAAGTATATATGCAGAATAGCTAAGATGATTGTACTGCTAATTTCCATCAGTTTTTTGAAAGTAGCAGTTAGTGTTTAAAATTTTTACTTTGACTAACTCTATAGGCTAATATCTATAATCTCAGCAACTACATTAAGGGCAGCAATGTGCAATATATAAGCCACAGTTGAATACCTTTCATCTTGTTCTTTCAAATGTGTAGTTTCTAATAATAATCTTATCAATTATTATGGTAGTCTCTTTTAAAAATTTAAAAATAAAGAGCAAAAAGAACAAGAAAAAAATTAAAACTTATTACAGGAAGAGTTAATGTTTTATAGTTTGACCAATCTTGTATACCAATACCTGGTAATATGAGCAACAAGTTTGATGATAAAAATATGTAATATAACAGCCATTGTTAATTTTCTATTCTTGTTTTGAAATTCTGTACCACTTGTATTGTTCTATGTTGTTTTGCTTTTTATATTTGTTTCTCTTCTTCAAAATTAAAAAAGGGTATAAACTATCAAAAAGGTTTGTCACTGTTCATGTTGACCTTGCGCATCACTTAGAGTTCACTAGAGTAACAGATTGGTTATTGAAGCAGATTTATTAAGTAGGCATTAAACGACCACCTGCAGAATCAGATGTGGAAGAACACTGGCCATCTGCATGCTGGGAAGGCAGAGGATCCAGCTGAAGGTCAAATGCCCTGACCTCACTGCAGAGTCCAGCATGTGTCTACACCCAAAACCCAAAACACCTGCGTGGGAAGGCTGAGGAGTCTGTGCTGGAAGGCTAAAGGGACTGGAGACCAGTATCCAAGGGCAGTGGCAACACACAGAGCTCCTCTGAAGAAGAAAAAAGGAGACTTCCTTCTTCTTTCCCTTTTTATTCCATCAGGGTACAGGCCTCTTGGTTGGTGACACCCACAGTCCAAGGCAAATCTTTCCTCCTCAGGTTGCAGCCTACACAGCAATAATCATCCAGACATGCACAGACATTCACTAGGAGGGGCAGAGTTTACTCAAGTCAAGTTGAAAAATCACAGCTCATAATTTATTGACCAGCCAAGCCCATCATCAGTAACACTGTGCCGTCCCACTCCACACATGTGCAGGTACCTTGCCACCATGTGCCCTAATCCTCCATCTCAAACACTGATACTGTGGCCCAGTCACCTAACACTCTGCCTCAATCTCTCAACACAGTGCTACTGTTACTTTAAATAAAGCAAGGTTTTGAAGTTAAGCATGCATAGGGAAAATAAAAGAGCTTACTTTACCTTCACTTAGTCTTCCTCTTATATGCTCATCCAAATTTTTGACATATGTACTTTTCTGGTTTTTTTTTTTTTTTTTTTTTGTTTTTTGTTTTTTTTGAGGAACCGAGGATTGAACTCAGGCCCTTGCACTTGCCAGGGAAGCACTTATTCCACTGAGCCATCTCCTTGGCCCCTGTACTTTTCTTTGAAGAATTTCTTTTAAAAATGCATGCAGGAAAGACCTGCAGGTGAAACTCTGACTTTCTGTTGATCTGAAGAATTTCACTTTCACTTTGGAAGGATCATTGTTCTGGATCTAGAAATCTACGATGATAATTTTTTTTTTCCATTTCAACTATTTACTCTAGTCTCTCTTGAAAGTGTTCTGGAAATAAGTCTAATTCTTTCTTATTAATCTTACATCTTACTTGTTAGACACTCACAAGAATGAAGTGCACTGATACACTCTTGCCAACTACTTTATTCTTATTGCCTAGAACAAGGCCTAACACACAGGGGAACTTCACTGGTGTATATTATTGATTATAGTTACTTATTTTAATTAATAAGCATATAGAATAGTTATACTTTTCATTTTCAGACTTTGTAACTGGTTCTTTCTCATGTTAATATTTTTTAATTCAGATTTTCCCTTTTTGTGGGGGACAGTGCTGGGATCAAACCCAGGGCCTTGTATAAGCTAGATAAACACTCCATCCCCTGAGTTCTACCCACAGCTTTCTATTTTCCCATTTTTGTTCATAAGTTTCATTCTTTTAAAATTATTATTATTATTCTTTTCTTGTCTTTTCCAAAAATATTAACTATATTTGCTTTGATGTCATTTGGAGATTATCTATTACTTCTATTTTATTAGTTTTTAAAGGTAAAATAAAGCTCTATTCAGTAGTAAAATAAAGCTCAATTAGGTAGTAAAATAGGTTTGGCTTTGAAACATGCCAGTTAAAAGCTGAGTCAGTTAAAAGCTGTTTAAAACAAGAGTTCAACTCTTTTAAGGAGCTAGGAAACTGCTCACTGTTGAGAATTGCTGTACGTGATTGTGTACTGGAAGGCACTATCTTGTCTTCTAAACATCTCCCATCCAGAAAAATACAGCTAAATCCCACCTTCCCTACCTACTTCACAGGAAGAGCATGAGGACTCGGGGAGCTCATATTTAGGAAAAAGAAGAAACAGACAGAAAATGGGTTTGGGTTGTTATGAAGCACAAGGGTAAAAACTATTATGTTTTTCATCCTCTGGCAAACAGCTTCCCTGCTTCCAACCTGTTGGCTGAAGGTCTAGTCTGGAGTAAAATTCTATTTTCTTTTCTTGTGTTTGTGTGGGGTGGGCGGTGCATGCAGGGTCTCACTATGCAGCTCGGACTCATAGCGATCTTCCTGTTTTCAGCCTTCCTAGTGCTGGGATTACAGGCATGCACCACCACACATGGACTCCATTGCCAGCTCAGCAAGCCTGGGGAGCAGGGCCGGTGTGGCATGCGAAGCCAGGGATCAAACCCTGGCCCCTGCGCTTACCTAAACAAGAACTTAGTCCACTGAGCTATCTCACTGGTCCTACAAGTCTATTTTCTTCAGTGATCTTAGCTTTGATTTAAACATCATCTTCAGCAGATAGACAGTCGTACTTAACTTATCCTTAGCCATTTACATCTCTGTAGCAATAAGATGTGCTCCACTTCTTGTTCCTCCAAGAATCTCAGATGAGGAGAAGAGGACAGCATGAATAGCTGCCTCTGAAACTGGATTTTGCCAGTGGAATTTTCTGGAGTCCCTTCCTCATATAGATCTCAGTTTGCTCACCTGTCAGTTTCAGAGAGACAAGCTGACACATTTCACATCTCTACCCATGTCAGTTCCACACAACCACTGTGAGCCATGTAACGATCACAGTAGCTGTTGCAGGAGCTTTGTCATCCCCACTGACAAACAGGGAAGCCAGTGTAGGGAGCCAAGTGAGCTGCCCCAAATCCTCACAGAACTAGTGGGTTCCAAAGCCAAATCCCCTTCCTCTGGCTTCTCTGGAGGTTGTAGTTGCTCTCCCACACCAAACCAGATGTCCTCACCTACTGCATCCACGGATCCCTTCCAGCCATGGTTCCCATGGAGCTTGCGCATTAGGATCAGCTGCAGAAGCCTGAAAAAAATATACTGATGCCTCAAAACCACAATGAGATACATTACACTCACTAGGATGCTAATGTACAAAAGAGTAATGAGTATTGGTAAAGATGTAGAGAAACAGGGACCCTTCCTGGTGGAAATGCAAATGGCACCATTGCGGCAGCTACCAGTACTGTGGCTCCTCAAGGCACAAGAAATTGAACTGCCATATAAGCCATCAATTCAGTGTCTTGTCTATATATACATACAAATTGAAAACTCAGACTTAAATTAATACTTATATGCCCACAACCATGGCAGAATTATTCACCATAACCAAAGTGTAAAAGCTATCCAAGTGTTTGCCAGTGAATGAATAAATAAAATATGGTGCATATATACAGTGAAATCTTTTGCAGCCTTTAAAGGAAAAGAAATTCCAGGCTGAAGAAATAGCATTGTGCAGAGCACTTACTTGGTGTGCACAGGCTCTGGGTTCAATCTCTAGTACCATAAAAAAGGAAGAAAATTCCGACACATGCAATAACATCAGTGAAACTTGAGGACAAAGTTTTAGTGTTATAAGATAAAAGGAGTCCTGTGTTTGGATAGAAGTGATGGTTGTACTACAATATGGATATACATAAAGCCACTGAATTGTAATTTAAAAGTGTACAAGATGGAAATTTTATGTTACATTTGTCTTACCGCAATTCAAAAGAAGATACAGCATCAGACGAGCTGAACCAGACTGTAGGTGTGGGACCACAGCTTCAGTATCTGGCAAAAGCTCTGTGGCATTTTCCAGAGTTTTGCTCTAGAATAGCAGGGCCTGGTCTGGCCCTACTCCCTGCAAACTCTCATCTTTAGCAGCAAAATGTTTGCTAGTCTAAACCAAACTAAAACAAAAATCAGTGGCATCACCTCTTGCAAATAATTCTCCTGAGCATATTCTTCTTGGAGGAAAGAAAAGAAGTTTCTGTTCTGTGTTTGCTCACAAGAAAGAATCTTCTGTGTGCTTATTCTATTCTCAAACAAATTCTGCTCTGAATTCTCTGACCCAGGGAAGAAAAGCCTTGGTATCTGGAGAAAGCAAAGGGATCCAGGGCTCCAATCAGCGGGGAGCGCCTGGGGAATCAGAAGAACATTATAAATTTCTGGGGAGATTTCAGCCTGCAGCATTGTCCTGAATTCTATGCAAAACACCAGGGATGCTGCTGAATTGGAAGGTGACTTGGACAATCATGGGCCTCAGGCCTCGCTGTGATGAAGGAGTTAGAAAAAAAAGAAAGAGTTACCGTTAAAGGAAGAGAGGGAGAGAGGGAAGAAGTGGAGTTTATGGAGAGTGCTGGAGGATAGAGGACTCACTTGGCCCTGCATCTGAGTGGGTGACAATGCTCTAAAACAACGGAATGTGCCTTTTCTTCTACAGAGAAGCAGCAAGGGATGTGGCTTATGTCTGAGGAAGGGAAGGGCTAATGGACAGATTAGGATCCTTAAATTTGGGGTTTGTTTTGCTTTTGTTTTATTACTCTAGCTGCCAATTCAGGGATGGGCATCTCATTGTGGATATTTCTATTACAGCAGTAGGAAGCTGTGGCACTGTTTGGTGAACAGCTCTTTCAGGGACAGAAATGTTGCAGCGACATGTTGGAGCTGATTTCACTCTCTCTTTAGATGGCTGTTACGTTTTAAAGGTTTTTCTCTTCTGAGTGTTAAACACTTTCATCTCATAAGATTAAATTGCACCACCTTATCATTAAATATTACATTTAGAAACAAAAGTAACAAATACTTAAAACACGTCATTTCTTAATTATGTTGTTACATTTCACTATTAAATATGCACCGAGCTTCACACTGTCCAGTATGGTGGCCTGTAGCCAAGCGTCTCCATTGAGCACTTGAAATTGGCTAGTGTGATGATGTGAATCTAAATTTTTATGTATACCTATCTCCACATGTAGCTGCGGCTTCTGTAACAGAATTGCAGGTTTAGAGCTTCTTCACAAAGCAAAAACTGTTATTACAAGTAATAGCTGATAGACGATCTGTTATCAGAACAGTATCATTTCCATTGCTGAATGAATACTTTTCTCATTTCAATAATTTTGCATTTTATTGCTAGATCTTTTGGATTTGACCTCGAGTGACTTAGAAGGACAGTGGAGGGAGACACAGAGAGTGCTGCAGAGAGAGAATTCACTCAGTGCTCAGTGAAGTTGAATGCCAGTGCCAGCAGGGAAGCTTTCAGCTTGACATCATGGGTTCCTAGGAGCTACAGCCAAAACCCAACTTGCCTGGTCAAGAGTGTTTGAATGCTTCCATGTGAGCAGCAGGCATTTCTGGGATGCACTGGAAAAGTCCAGAAACACCCCTTGCTTTGGGAGGGGACTCTGGCTGGGATTCCCTCCTCCGGTCCCCCACCATTGGGGTCTACTTTCAAGAGAGCAAGTTGAGCTTCCTCAGATGCTCTAAGGTCAACTTTGCTTAGACCTGGAAAGGGTTGGACAATTAACACTGAAGGCTCCTGCCTCTGACCGACCTCATGTGCCCTGTCCCACCCCCTGCTCCTCTTCCCCAAGTTGTCCTCTGAGTCCACATCCCTACGGGTTTTCAGAAAAGCTGCATCAAATTATAATCACTGCTGTTTCGTGAGCAGCCTTTTGTGACCACTAATGATGGCAATGAGAGAAAAGAAAGAGAAAAATGGGATGATTGAAGCCTCCTGGGATGCTTTTACTGAGTGTTTGTAAAGCAACACGAGCAGATAAAGGGGGTCCTTCCTTGTCTATTACTTTGGATCGGTGTTTTCATTTGTTTCTGAAAGGTGAATCTGTTTATTAGGCATCTGTCAGACAACAGAGGCTACTTTTATTACCATAAAGTAAGATTTTTAGAGTCAGCAGGAGTCACACAGCTCTGCTGCTTTTGGCACTGCCTGCGAGTCCTGCTCTGTGATTAAACTCAAGCTACAGCTAGGGATCTTCTATGGGGAGCTTTGGCACCCTAATAAACCAAACCACTGCTTCCTAGAACCCTAGTTCTTTTCTGGCTCTGAAACAGCTCCTTAGTGTCTTTCTGGAAAGATCTAAAAGCTCTGTGGTTCCCTACTACACATAAGCAGCTTTAAATGACTACAAGAACCCCTGCAGGACTGACTGTGACTGGATGGAAAGTTGTTGAGGGCAGGGACTTCATATCTTACTCAACTTTTTAACTATAATCAGGAAGGTAGCTTAGACTTCAGAAGCCCAGGAGACTCTTTTGAATGAATACAAGGGGAAGGAAAGAGAAATTGTGATCTTTTTATTCTACTGTTACTAGGATATGCAGAATTAAAGAGAGGGGGAGAAAATTTTGTTACCTTCTGGAAAGCAGTTATTTTCAATCTATTTTTATTTTTATTTTTATTTCTTTTTGGGATAGGGCCTCACTATGCAGCTCAGGCTGGCTTTGAGCTCATTTTGTCACCTAAACTGGTCTCAAACTTGTACCAATCCTCCTGCCTCAGCCTCCTGAGTGCTGGGATTACAGATGTATACCACTAGGCCCCATGGAAACTTATTTTTCAGTGGTGGAAGCCTTATTAAAATGTTGATAACTGCTACCAAAACTGTGTGTCAGAAATCTTATGCCTTGAGGGGCTGGGGAGATAGCTTGGTAGAATAAGTGCCTGCCTGGCAAGTGCAAGTTCCTGAGTTCAATCCTCAGTACCACCAAAAAAAAAAAAAAAAAAAAAAAAGAAAGAAAGAAATCTGATGTCTCAGGGGCCAGGGAGATAGTTCAGTGGCTTAAGCTCCTGGCTGGCAAGTGCAAGGTCCTGAGTTTGATCCCTGGTGCCTAAAGGAAATCTTATACTTTGGGCCAACCCTGCTCTAAATTCCTGAGGCATCTCAGAGATGGTAGGCATATCTACCAGAGAAATTTGGGTTTGAAAATCATGAGTTAGGGAGAAATCGGGAAAAATTCTGCATTAGTTACTTCTTCTCTCGTTGCTGGGACAAATACCTGACACTCAAAATGAGGGAAGAAAAGGTTTCTTTTCTCATTTAGCTCAAAGTTACTGGAAGTTTCAAGACAGTGGAAGAGAGGCTAGGGCACTTCTGTGTCCAGGATGACCCTCTCCACATCTCTGAGGAAGCACAAGCTAGCCAGTTTAGTGGTTAGTGCTTCTCTGGCCCAGCCCCTCAAGCACCTTAGTCCTCTGGCCCTGCCCCTGTTGCTCCTCCAGCTGTGTCTGCCCCATAACTTACATGAGGCTTTGGGGCACAACTAGACACAAAACATAAGAGTCCATCTCATTGGTCTTACTTAGATGCTGTGCAGCAGTACCAGAACTGACACACTCAACCTCTAGCTAATGGAAGGATCAGACGCTGATATCTTACAACTTCATTCTTCACTATGTATTTCCCAATGGTAAGGAATTCCTTTGACAACTTCATGCCCAGTGATAGAATTAAAGGTGGTGACAAAGTCTTTGTTCCTCCTCACATTGAAAAGTGGAGTCCCAACCTCCTCAATGCCCATCTTGAGCTCTGGACAGACTCTGTTAATGCCTCAGTTAATAAAATTAAGCCCTTGTCATGTGCCAGTTTTGGAGCCCAAAACAAGCAATGAATTCTACTGTCATCTGGAAGATTGTCTGAGAATCCTGGACTACCACACCAATAGCCCAACTACTCAGAGACCACTATGCCAGAGAAGCCATGTATAAATGATTCTGGGTTCCAGGGGAGCATAGCCCTCCAGCCATGCCTGTCAAAGGGCCATGCGTATAAGGAGAAGCCACACCAAAAGTGCCAGCTCAAAGGACCCTGCCAGTGACCCGGAGATCTGATCAAACAGGCAACCTCTGTCTGAATTCCCAGCCATGAAATGTGTAAGATATGATACAGGGCTACAAAATTTGGGGTTCAAGGGCTAGCATAAGAGGAATATGTATCTTTCTCAAGGAATGCTCATGGCCAATGAATGCTAATACTGGCTCTAAGGCCAGAGCCCTTGCTTCAGTGCTGAGTACTGTGAAGCACTGCCCAGTTCCAGGGCTTTCTAAAGGAAGGACCGAGGCTTCTTTTGCAGTTGCCCTGTGGGGTAGCTTCCTGCAGACCTAGCCCTGCCTGCCTGGCCTCTGCGCAGGTGTCTACTGCACCCTAGGCTACTGCACTCTTCCCAGGAGCCTGATCTAAGCTCCACACTTTGCTTTCTCTAAGTGAATTTTCAGTTCCTTGTTCTCCTTCTTTCCTTAGGAGTTGATAGAACAACTCAGCAAGATTCTAACTGCTATGTAGCATGTCGTCTTGCAGATATTGGTGGTCAATTAATGTCCATTGAGTAAAAGAATCAAGAGAGTTTGTAAGAAAAGTAAATTACGATCAATAAAATTTTGGGAAAAAAGAAAGAAAGAAAAGTAAATTACGTACTTTTTAATAGTTGTGCAGGAGAGGCAGGCTGAAGGGATTCTGTCTCCCTGTGATTTATACCATGTCCTGGAATCTTTCATCTTTCTAGTAACTGGAGAAATGTAGAACAGAGCTGTATAAACCTAAGCTATACTGATTTAAATACATGCAAAAACAAACATGGGATTTTCAGTATGGGAACACTCAATCAAGGTGATTTTTCCACTGGAGTAGAATTAGATCAAGAGTAATTAGTGAATTCACAGACACACATTTGGGCTGGATGAATCTACAGTACTGCTCCACACAATGAGCTTGGGTGCTGGCTACCCCGGTGATAGCAAATCCAGGCTTTCTGAAGTTTTCTCTAAATACACAAAGTGAAAGAATCATTGTAAAGCAGTGCATTGCCTGGGGAAAAAAACCCAAACACTTCACAGAATCTTGGAAACACAGCAGGGCATCACAGCTTTGTGGGGGTTCTTGTAGAATTTGAGTAGATGAAGTCTACCTACCACTCAGCTTATTAATTTTTGCTGTAATTGACTGACAACATTTTACTGTTTTATTTTGTTTGCAGCCTCAGTGTCCTGAGATGCTCGCCTGACTGTTTTCTCACTCTCTTCATTAGCCCCCGCCTCGCCACTGCATGGAATGCCCACAGCTCACCAAGGGTGCCACACAAATTCCTAGCAAGGAAGTCCCGAGCAAACTGCCCCAAATCAGCTCCTACCTGTAAGCAACAGATCCTTCCTTTTATGCCCCTGACATTTCACACATCCTTATATAATCCCATAAATAAATAAAATAAGACTAGAAAAAATCCTTAGAAATAAAAATAAAATTTAAGAGTTGATGTGCTTTCCACTCGGATCTTTCCCCAAAAGGGATCTAGAACACTTATTTGGTCATTTCTTAATGGAAAGATATAGGTATAATATAAATTTTATGTTTTAAATTGAAAGATACTAGGAAGCCAGACTTTGGGGGCCTTCCTAGTACCCAAGGGCTGGGGAGGGGTAATGCAGAATTGCTAACATGGAAAAAAAAAAAAAGATCAGCACTCAGCCCAAATGTGGAAGTGTCTTCATTCTGGGAGTGAAAAGTCTGGGTGATAATTTCATGGCATTTTTAGGCTGACTTACTCTATCTGTCACCACATTTGACCTCTTACGAAAGATTACTTAGCCAAATCCCGGGTTGGAGTATTTTCCTTGTCTTCCTTGGCTTTTGGGTACCTCTTTGGCAGAGATTATTGCATTAATTTCAGCCACACCCATACTTTTGTTGGGAATGGATAAAGAGGCAACATCTGGCAGGATTAGTGTGACCTCCCACCACACACCTGAGCCTTCTGGGTCTTTCTCAGGGCAAATGTTTTTCAAGAATGTCACATCTGGGCTGGCAGATGTGGGCCGGCAACATAGCTCAGTGGACTAAAGCACCTGCTTAGGCAAGCTTAGGCAAGTCCAGGGACCATTGTTCAATCCCCGGCACCACATTCCATGCCAGCCCCACCCCCAGGGTGGGCTGAGCCAGTGAGAGTCTGGGAGTAGTGGCACATGCCTGTCATCTCAGCCCTGGGGAGGCTGAAATCAGGAGGATCACTATGAGTCCAAGGCATGTAGTGAGACCCTGCAGCAACCAAAGACATTAAAAAAAAAAAAAAATGGAGGTCATGTTTCCACAGCAGGTATAGCTGTGAGTCCCAGAGACTTTATGGCAACGGGATGCTCCCAAGGTATTTGAGAAACTCAAAAGTATATCTCCCAAAAGCCTTTGCAAGGACATGCAAGCTCAGGGAAGCTCTAGGGTAGGGCATTCCAGTTCTCCTATTACACCTCTGGGTGTGCCTCAGTTTACCTAAGGGGTACTGTGTCTTTCAAAGTGGAGGTAACCTCTATTCTCTTGAATTTTCATAACTTTGCATTGCAGTAAGCATCTTGTGGACCTGAAAGTCAAACACCAGGAATGCCAGAGGGGCCTGGACTCAGGAGTTTACATTTTCTCTCCTCCATACCGACTTCTGTACCTGCGCCATTACCACTTTTCTAGAGAATGAAGGAAGAGGCTGCAAGCAACCCTTGGAGGGGAGGACACCAAATGTGTTGGGGGAGCCATATGTGATTTTTCAGCAATGCAGAGGCAGCAGGGCTTGCCAGCATCCTGCAGTTGGGTGTAGCTACCCTGAGATGGGCCAGCCCACCTGTCCCCTGGGGTTATCGTCAAGGTTCCCTGGGGATGAAGAGCTCATTTTACCTCATAGCCTCACTGGCCAATGTACAGCCCAGGACCTACACTAGGTTCACCGGGGAGCTTGTTAGAAACACACAGCCCCATGGGAAAACTTGGCCCCTGAATCTGTATATTAACAAGCACCCAGGTAAATCTCGTGCACATCAGAGTTTGAACAGCCCTGGTATCTGGGAACTCCTCCTTACAAATCCCTCCTATGGTACTTAGAACACGTCAAAACATGGAGTTGCCCACCATGCGTGTCTCTTGGTTTCCATCCACTCTGCCTGCCCTCAGAGCCATCTGCATGAAGTGACCATCTTGTCTAAACCCTCATGGTTCCATTATGTGTACAGAACTTGACCTGAAGATCCCTCTGGTATTTGGACCCACACTGGCATCCTTACTGTCGTATCCCCCACCTTGACTATGGTGTCATTGCCCTATGCCTTCAAGAAACTTACTCTCATGGTCTCAGGCTAGCATACCCTTCCTGCTCATTGTGCCCATTCTGAAGGATACACACTACAGGGCCTGGTTATTTTAGGACACTGTCCTTGGCCTGTCTCCCCTACTCAGCTGAACACATATACTCACATCCACACCAAGCTGGGTTAAGGGATGCCCTTTCTCAGTGGTCACGTTCTGTATTATATCATTCCATATATTTTAGTATTCAAATTAAAGATGATGTTTTCCTCCTTCAGAAAAAACAAAACAGAGGATTTTACTGTGGTTCTCACATTATAGGACGGGTTATTTTCATAGTCAAAACAAAAAACAATTTTAAGGTAAATAAACTAATGAGGTCTGAGTTATTGCTGTCACTGTGTTTGCAAGATGATTTTTTTCAATATTGAAAATGTATACTGTTAGAGCTTCATGCTACCCTGCGCCTGCGGGACCTGTCCGAGCCCAGGCGCAGCATGGGCCGGACGCTCTCCTACCCCCTTGGGCCGCCCACCACCACTACGCAGCACCTCCCCACGCCGCGTGCTGAGTAGGATTTTCTGGTGTTCCGAGAACCCCCGGACCCAGTCTTAGCCCAGGTCCAGTGAGTGTGTGGGAGAGCTTCCTCTTCCCCCTACTTCACCTTGCCCCCTCCAGGCACAGCTCAGGCCTGGCATACATGCCTAAGGTGTGACCCTGCAGCTGCTATCCCTGCAGAGAGTGTAGAGGATAGATCCATCCAGATAGTCCAGGAGCAGAACATCTTGCCACAGGGGCACAACATATTCACCCTCAAGGGCAGCAGCGGGGAGGAGCTGAGCACAGAAGCAAGACCTAAGGCAGACGCAGCTGGATAAGTCCAAACTTTGTAGAGCTGCACCTGAACTTCAGTACGTGTGAAGGTTATAACTACAGCAAAGATCGACAACAAAAGGCAGAAGACAGTGCTACACAAAAGGATGAGAAGGAACAAAATGCAACCGCAGAAACCAAGCCCACCCGTAACAAGTGCAGAGGACACTAACACAGAACAAATTGGAAATCACACAGCTGAAAGCAATGAATCAACACCTTCTGAAATAAATAAACAGCTGCAGAAAGATATAGAAGACCTCAGATTGGAAATGAAAAAAGAAATCCCTGAATTAATAACATCTGCACTAAAGAATCAAATGCAGAAACA
>NW_004524589.1:851344-859640 GCF_000260255.1 Octodon degus | reverse complement strand
TTTATGAGTGTTACCTCTTCCTCTTGAATTTTTCCCCTAACCAGTATATAGTGGCCTTCTTTATTTCACTTGATCATTGTTGGTTTGAAATTGAGACTGTCTGAGAATAGAATTGCTACCCCTGCTTTTTTCTGAGGTGCTGGAGCATGTAGTATTGTGCTCCATCCTTTGACTTTCAGCCTATGAATATCTTTATGAGTTAAATGTGTTTCTTGTATACAGCATATTGTTGGATTTTGTTTCCTAATCCACTGTGTCAGTTTATTTCTCTTAATTGGTGAATTGAGTCCATTTACATTGATGGTTAGAATTGAGATGTATTGACTTATGGTTGTCATGTTATTTACCTATTGTTGTTTACTCCTTTTTCTCCTGTGTTTAGTTGTTTGCCCTATTTAGTTGGTTGCATCTGATCTCGTTCGTCGAGTTCTGGTCATTTTGTTCCTTCTCTAGAACATCTTTCAGTAGCCTGTGTAGGGTTGGCTTTGTCATCATGAAATTCTTTAGCTGTTCTTTGTCATGGAAGTATTTTACTTCTCCATCAAACTTGAAAGAAAGTTTTGCAGGGTATAGTAGTCTGGACTGAAATTTGTTTTCATAGTGGAGTTTAAGTACTCTGCTCCATGCTCTTCTTGCCTCTATGGTTTGTGAAGAGAAGTCGGCCGTAATTCTGATGGGTTTTCCTTTGAATGTGATCTGCTTCTTTTTTCTAGTGGCTTTCAGTATATTATTCTTGTGCTGAATTTCTGGGATCTTGACTATTATATGTCTCAGTGTGTTTTTCATTGGGTTGAGGTTACTTGGCGTTCTGTATGCTTCAGTTACCTGAATGTCAGATTGTTTCCTCATATTTGGGAAATTTTCTACTATTACTTCTGCCCATATTTTGTAATGTCCTTTGTATTGACTCCTTCCTTCTCATTGATACCTTTTAGTGTAACATTGTTCATCTTTGCATCATCTTGCAGGTGATGGATTATTATTTCCTGCATCCTAGTTGTTTTTAAGAGATCTTTTCTTATCTTTTCACTAGCTACACCAGCGTCTTCAAGATCTGAAACTCTGTCTTCACTTTCACTTAAATGGTTTTGCAAGCTTGTGACTGTGATTTTAAGTTCTTCTATATATCTTTGACTCTACTTCATGAGATCTATTTCTTTCCTGTATTGCTCATTTAGGGAATCCATCATTTTTCTAATCTCCTCTGCTTTTTATCAATGTCTTCTTTAGAAGCAGTTATTAATTCTTTTACTGCAGTGTTTTTTTCAGATTGGGTTTCCTCCCTGTGTTTCTGTAGTTGATTCTTTACTTCACATGCTATGAGTTCTGAGAATTTTTTTTTATTTTAGAAAAGAATTCTGCTCTGAGTTCCTCTATAACTTTTTGCTGTTGCTTATTTACTATCGACGCTATTAATTCATACATTTGAACTGAGCTAGTAGAAAAGAATTCAGCTCTGAATTCCGCTATAACTTTTTTCTGTTGCTTATTTTCTATCAACGCTATTAATTCATACATTTCAGCTGAGCTAATGTCCTCTGCATTTGTTCTGAGTGGGCACTGGGTTTCCTCCATATGTTTCTGTATTTGATTCTTTACTGCAGATGCTATTAATTCAGGGAATTCTTTTTTCATTTCCAATCTGAGTTCCTCTATACCTTTCTGCAGTTTTTTTTTTTACTTATTTCAGAAGCTGTTGATTTGTTGATTTCAGCTGTGTTTCCCAATTTGTTCTGTGCTAGTGTCCTCTGCACTTGTTATGTGTGGGCTTGGGTTCTGAGATTGCATTTTGCTCCATCTCTTTGTCATTTTGTGCAGCACTGTCTTTTGACCTTTGTTGTAGAGCTTTGGTGCAGTTATAACCTTAGCAGCTACTGAAATTCAGGTGCAGATCTAGAAAGTTTGGATTTATCCTGCTATGCCTGGCTTGGGTCTGACTGCTGTGCCCAGCTCCTTCCTGCTGCCACCTTGGGAGTGATCCTGTTGTGCCCCTCTGGCAAGATATTCTGCTCCTGGACTAGCTGGGTGGCTTTGTCCCCTACACTTTCTGCAGGGATTGCAGCTGCAGGGTTTCACCCCATGCCTGTATGCCAGGCCTGATCTGAGTCTGAAAGGGACAAGGTGGAGTAGCGGGGAGAGGAAGCTCTCCCACACACTCACTAGGCCTGGGCTAGGGCTGGATCTGGGGGTCCCCAGAACACGGCAGAAATTCTCACTTGGCAGGTCAGGTGGGGGTACTGCAGTGTGGTTTGGGGGGCCCAAGAGGGTGGAAGAGGGTCTCCCCTACATTTCACCTGGGTTTGGACCTGCAGGTCCCACCAGCGCAGGGTAACAGGAAGCTCTCCCACAACTCACCTTGCCTGGGCTAGGACTGGATCTATCATATCTTGATTATTTCATACTTTCTATTTCTTCAGAGAGTACTTGCATAAAGTAAATATTCAATAAATAAAGATGTCAACTTATCAAAGTTATTGTCCTGCTTGTTCGGGTTTTTCTTATTTGATCAACCAATTCTAGTACCTCTGCGAAGTCTGTTGAGTTGACAGTTTCTTCATGTGATAAATGAAGAAGAGGACCCTTTCATATGACCACACAATCCTACAAAGTGGGACCAAGGTCAGAGCTAAACTCCCAAGAGCTTGTTATTCATGCAAGATCAACAGTCCTGATGATAAATCTGCCTATAAATCGGTGATAACACAGTAGATCTCCAGGTTGAGCATCGAGGCATGGAATCCTTCCCTAAATTTATCATTGTCAAAGGCTGGTGACCAGGCCAACTCATCCACAGAACAGTACTTTATTCTAGCTTCCCACTCAGAGATGTCCTCAGCCTATTTCTGTTCCAGTTCTGTAGTATCTGGCAAAGTCATTGGAATGCATTTGCCAACTTAGCAATTATTCGTGAATATGCTCGGATCAAAGAAGAAAATCATAGACTGATAAAACCTGCTTCTTCTAAATATCCACAGTATGCATTTTCAATATTGCAAAGAAAATTCATCTTGCAAGCACAGTGGCCACAATAACCCAGACCTCATTAATTTATTCACCTTAAAATTGTTTTTTGTTTTGACTATGAAAATAACCCCTCATATAATATGACAACCGCAGTAAAGTACTTTTTTTTTGTTTTTACTGAAAGGGAAGAAAATCAACTTTAATTTGAATACTAAACCATCCAGAATATCTAGCTGAAAGCATGTTTTTATTATTTGCATTCTTAGGTTTGGCTTGTTATGCTTTTGGCATATCGGCTGATATCGCTTGCAATACTTTTTCATTTCATATATTAATATTTAATATTCTTTAAACATTGTTCAACCTTAATGGTTGTCTAATTTCTGTTTTTCATCCACAGAGAAGCTATTAATTTATGAGCATATAGGGCAATAAGTAATAATTTGCATGAATGCTTTGAGCAGATATGCTTCCGTAGGCCGCCCATAGCATAGACTCAGGAAGCCTGATACCATCTATTGGCCAAGCTCCAGTGAACACTGCTTTACAAGAAGCAGAAAAAAAAAGTTTTTAATCCACAAAAAAAGTCTACTAAGTGAAAAGTCAACAGAGATGACAGGAGCTGGTTTGTTTCTGCTCTTTTCTTTTGTGTGAGCCCTGCACCTCCCTGCTCAGAAAGATGGGTAAATAGCAGTACAGGCAGCCCAAGTGCTTTGAAGAACTGAAGCCAAGCTCACCCTCCCCTGTGCCCAAGACTGCCCTTTTCTCCCCTTACCTTTTTCAGTAGAGAATCAGCCCACATGCTGTCAGCTGAGATTACCCAAAAGAAGGTCAATTGGGTCAAAAAAATTAATGGATGAGTTAGTCAGCCCAGTGGTTTAGCAATATCTAGACAGTTGACGTCTGCACAACTCCCCACCCCACTGGTAATGATAGTTCACACTGTGCAGCTTTGACAAATGGTTTTGGACAACAGGACACCACCCATGTTCAACGTTGATCTTGGAGATGGCAGTACAATTGGATGTTTGGGGTAAAAGAAAGCTTTGTATTTGAACAGACCTTCAGCTAACTACCCTCAGATCAATTTTAACACTTCCTTTCTTCTGAAAGATGTGGACTTAGTACCCACCAGCCCCAGGTCAGGAAGCCCAAAAGAAAAGCAATCCCTGTTTCATGAATTCTGGCCTCAATTTCAGACCCTCCCTGGTGCTTACCCTTGGAGTTACACAGCCTGGACCCACAATTTAGTCACCAGAGGACAGGCGCCACTCTGACACTCCAAGGTAGATAATTAAGGTAGTTACATGCACAATTTAGAAAAGACAAAATAATGTTTCCTCAATTATCTGCATATTACAGTTAGTCTGTTCAAGTACCTATGTGATTGCTATAATTCTCTTTTTAACATTTTTTTCTCATCTTGAACAAACCTTATATGTAATAGTAGAAGTTTAATATGACTCTGAAATAGTGCCCACATTAATAAAGTCTCATCTCATAGCCTAGTGTTTTGACATTCAGAAAACATATTTAATGGAAGGATCGATTTTCCTAACCATTCAGGAAGTTAAACTACCTATTCTGATTCAGTGAAACCCAAGAACACAAGTTTTAAGTCAAGCTCCTAAAATATCCTCCTTGTTCTTTGTTTTTCTTATGCTGAATTTGCACCATGGCTACAGTCTTCAGGATGTATTTCTGTTTATTAAAATACTGAAATAAAATTATTAGGATTTAAATTCTGAACATGTATTTGAAAGTCTCATTACTTTGAATAGGGAAGATGATGGTTTATTGGTTTGTTGTTTTGGCTAAAATGTTTATGAACCAAAAAAATTGTTTGGGTATAAATTTATCCATGGGTGAATTATATGTTGTTGAATATACAATCAACTGTGACATTTGCAATACATTGTCGAGTCATTAATAAAAGAGTTTTGCCACTTGGCATTAAAAGACATAAATAGCTACATTTAAGGCTTGTTCAAGACTTAGGGTTCTCTTATTTAAAACATAATTATTAATACAATATGTTAATTTAGCATAGTTTATATAAAGTAAATATGTTTCCCTTCTTATAATAAGTTAAAACAGCCTCTTATTGTGCAGGCTTTTGGAAGCCAGGCCATCTCCTGTTTTTGATATTAAGACAGCCATGGAGAAGGCATGGGGCTGAAGGGCTGATTTTGAAATCAGCTCATTTGTCATTGTTTCAACCCTAAATTAGGACTGTAGCGTCTTAGGCTTTGTTTGTATAAGACACTGATTGTCACAAGATGGCATGCCACAGGGTGTTATGATTCACACTGTTGCCAGATGATAATGCTTTCTTGGTGGAGAGGATATAACATAAGCGGAACCCACATTGCTCCAAAAACAGTGGCATCTCTAGTTATTTTTGGAAAGGTCACCTTGATCAATGCCCCAGCTTACAGTGTATGTCACCTTGTCACAGGCTAGTGAACCACAGCCTCAGCAGGCAGCCAGTGGTTGGGACTTTCAGGCGTGGCTATGTTGGTTATGTGCAGTGACTTCCTAGTTACTTCTCTGTTCTTTTTTGCTTTACCTATGGTTAGAATCTCAATAAAGAACAAACTGAGGCATGTGAAGAAACATTATACTGTGGGGCAGATGCTATGAATACTTCTTGCTATACAGAAGGAAAAATGGTTATCTCACTTGCATCTGTAGCTATTCTAGAAGAACTGATAAAAGCCAGTGAGAACAATAAATACAATTATTTTAGCAACTAGCTATAAAATCCCTGTGTTTATTTTTAATAGTACATGAGAAACATCTCTTTAATATCCCTTAGAGGGAAACTCTTGGTTTAAAAAATCAAGTTGATTTTTATAAAATAAGTATTAGCATATTAAATTTTATTTTGGTATAAGTTAGTGTATTTCTTTCTCCTAAATTAAGAGAAATGGAGTGTTTTATTTTTAAATCTCAAAATTAATTTTCTTAAAGATAAATATTAATAAGTGTTTATCTTTAAATGATGTGGCTTTCTTTGGGAATTTCAAAATCTAGACGCACCTGCGGGGCTCAGGCACAGACTGCCGCGCTGGCACTATGGGTGAGAGCCCGTGATGGAGGACGAGTGAGTGGAGGCCGCATCACCAGATGTAATCCTGCGGGTCGGTCTAGCTTCCATGTGCTTTGAAATAAGCCAGCGCTCCCAGCTGTACTAGTCAACAGCAATAACAGTGCAAACGGCTAATACCGCCCTAGTATTCGCGAGGTGCCGAGCTCGCCAACTTCCGGAGCGCCTCCCATGATCCCAGTGGTGCTGAAGTGGGTTGTGAACATTCCCATTTTCTGCAGATAAAGAAACGAGCCTGGCATCACGTGGGTGATAACAGCAGTCAGGATCAAAGCTCAGGCTGGGTAGCTTCAGCCTCCGCATTCTAAGTAGAGATATGAGGATCCATTTGCTCCATCAGTCGAGGTAACATTAGGAGAAGGGTGAATAAATCACACCTACAGGCCAAACCCAGTCAGCTCCCTTTTTTCCTATGGTCTGTGAGCCCAGAGCCACTGTCTCACCTTTAAAGGGGTAAGGAAACAATAGGAAGACATACACTGCTTCGTGACATATGCAAAAACATGCTTGCTTATACATTTAAGTGTTATTAATTGTTCGGGAAGTTTTATGGCAACACGAACCTCTTACTCCTGTGCAGATTCTCTAGGGCTGCCTCTCAGCTCACATAGTGGACTGAGCAACAGGACAGACACCACACTGCTTGTAAAGTCTGAAATATTTATGACCTGTCTCTTCACAGGAAAACTTGCCAGCCCCTGCCTGAGGTCACCATTGAGTCACTACAGAGAACAAGTTAGCATTACCACACATTTCATGCAGCTTCAAAATGTGTCAAACCAGACCCCAAGTTCATCCCTCAACTTCAGGAACAGCTAACTAAATGACCAGTTTGGGGACCACGACTGTCCATGCATTGTTTAGTTCCTCTCTGTTGTAAAAAGGTTTGCATTTAGGCATTTCTTTCTAATTGGAACACTGCAATTCCAAAATCCTTGGTGGCAACTTACTAATGACAAAGACAAGAAATGACAAATTGAAAGGGGACAAAATGGTGAAGAGATCATTTCATTTCATGTTCTGTGCTTTTCAAAGGCATTTTGTAGAACAAGTCAGCTTTCCAATGGAAGGAAATTATCTACCAAGATCCTTCCTTCCAAGTGGTACTTTGACTACAGGACAGTATTTTCTGGAAAACTTAAGACATCCAAATAAAACTCTAAAAATTAATTAAAAATTTAAAAAATCACTTCCAAAATGAGCAAAAGATCATGATTACATTTTGTCTAAGCATAATAAAATGTCCATAAATTGAGCTTATCGAAAATAAAACCAAGGGCTGACCAGTTAGCTCAGCAGACTAAAGCACCTGCTTAGGCAGACTCAGGGACCAGGGTTTGATCTGCAGCATACTGTGCTGGCCCCATCCCTGGCGAGCACTGAGATGGTGATTAAGACTGGGCATGGTGGCACGTGCTTGTAATGCCAGCGCTTGGGAGGCTGAAAACAGGAGAATTACTATAATTCCAATCTGTGTAATTAGACCCTGTAGACCCTGTACGAAATACATTTAAAAAAGAAAATAAGCAATTTTTTTTTGTGTGTGGTACCAGGGATTGAACTCAGGACCCTGCACTTGCCAGACAGGTGCTTATTCTACTGAGCTATCTCCCCAGCCCCAATAAAAAATGTTTAAATCATTTATTATTTTCATATACAAATTGCATTCTAATATTAAGACCTCACCAAATATTGTCTCAAAGACATTAAGTTCAGGAGTAGTTATGTTGCCTGTTTTGGAAATAAGAATAGATAAAATCATTTATCTTCTTAAATATTTTAAGTACTTACTATCAAATAACATTATTTTACATAAGCTCTATTATATTAATGAATTCAGCAGAGAGACAAGTCACACCAAATTTTGATTTGGACCTTTCTAATAAAAAATTCTTTTTTCAACAAGCAGTCCTTCTGCTGCCACAGAAAGGAAATGACCTGTTTCAGGAAAGGTCTAGGAGGATCCAGGTTACTCTGAATTTTCTGTATCAGAATTGAGATGTCCAGAATAGTAAATAAAGCAAGAGAGTAGATGTTCCCTCTGTCCAGCAGAGGAAGGAAAGGAACGTTCATCAGTTCCTTTCCTTCTTTTGCCAAGTTCTCCACTAGATCCTGAAGGTATAAAGATGACAAAGACAGGGGCCGGGGAGATGGCTCAGTGGAATAAGCGCTTCCCCCTGGCAAGCGTAAGGACCTGAGTTCAATCCCTGATTCCACAAAAAA